>NC_044367.1:925150-1012815 GCF_007364275.1 Archocentrus centrarchus
TGAACCTCCACCATATTTGACTGTAGGTACTGTGTTCTTTTCTTTGCAGGCCTTGTTCTATTTTCTGTAAACATTAGAATGATGTGCTTTACCAAAAAGCTCTATCTTTGTCTCATGTGAGTATAGGACATTCTCCCTGAAGGAATTTGGCTTACTAGCATTCATTTTGGCAAACTGTAATCTAGCTTTTTTATGTCTCTGTGTCAGCAGTGTGGTCCTCTTGGGTCTCCTGCCATAGCGTTTCCTTTCCTTAAATGTCAACAGATAGTTCACACTGACACTGATGCACCCTGAGCCTGCAGGACAGCTTGAATTTCTTTAGAACTTGATTGGGGCTGCTTATCCACCATCCAGACTATCCTGCATTGCAACCTTTCATCAATTTTTCTCTTCCGCCCACATCCAGGGAGATTAGCTACAGTGCATGGGCTGTAAACCTCTTGATTATGTTGTGCACTGTGAACAAAGGAACATCAAGATCTCTGGAGATGGACTTGTAACCTTGAGATTGTTGATATTTTTTCACAATTTTGTTTTTTAAAATCCTCTTAACAGTTCTCTTGTCCTCTTTTTGTTCTCCATGCTTAGTGTGGCACACACAGACACACTATGCAAAGACAACTTCTCTACTTTTTATCTGGTTTCAGGTGTGATTTTTATATTGCCGCACCTGTTATTTGCCACAGGTGAGTTTAAATGAGCATCACATGCTTGAAACAAAGTTATTTACCCACAATTTTGAAAAGGTGCCAACGATTTTGTCCGGCCCATTTTTGGAGTTTTGCATGAAATTAGATGGATTTTGGCCTCTACCAGAGGCCTGGGCGCTTGATGGTCCTGCACAGTATCTTAGCTGTTTCCAGTATTGCGCTCTTCTGGACAGAGATCTCAGATGTCATTCTAGGAATCTGCTGGAGCCATTCTCCCAGCTTGGGGGTCACCCAAGTGTTCCAATTACCATGGGGACCACTGTTACCTTCATCTTCCACATCCTTTCCAGCTCCTCTCTGAGCCCTTGGTATTTATCGAGCTTCTTGTGTTCCTTCTTCTTGATGTTGCTGTCACTTGGTATTGCAGCCTCTATCACTACGACCTTCTTCCTTTGTTTATCCACCACTATGATGTCCGGTTGTTCAGCCACCACAAGTTTGTCTGTCTGTATCTGGAAATCCCACAGGATCTTAGCTTGGTCATTCTCAACCACCCTTGGGGGCGTTTCCCATTTTGACCTCGAGACTTCAAGGTCATACTCGGCGCAGATGTTCCTGTATACTATGCTGCCCACTTGTTTATGGTGTTCCATGTATGCCCTGCCTGCTAGCATCTTGCACCCTGCTTGTGGAAAACTCCCTGCTGGAGCAGCGTCATAACGCCAGAGACGTCAGTGGTGACGTACCCACGCACTTGTGTGCTCGCATGACTTTGAGGTTACTTAGCTAGCAGACAGTTGCCGTGCAGCTCCGGTATTTCACCATACTGGCAGTATCGTTGTGTGTACGTGTGCGTTGATGACGATGTAAGTGCATCGGTTTTGTCTGTATTCATGCTGTATTTCATCCGCTGGTGTTTGTTACATGCTGTTTAGTCTGTTAACCGTGTAACGTTGGTCTACCGCGAGCCCTAGTTCACTTTAATGGAGAAATGTCTAAGACTTAAATGGCTCGCTAAATGCTTATTGCTTGAGTTGTAGCTGCATTAATAGTCGGGTTTGGGAGTACCTAACTAGTATTTCTGACCTGTGGTGTTATTTCCACCGTTCTGTATGTGTTTGAAGCAGTAATTAGCTTCTGAATGTTGTATCGGCCGTAAGTACGGTTCGATGCGTTGCCATGGGAACAGTCGTCTTTCTAAGCTTTCCAACTGCAACACTGCTTTGCTATTTGTGGTTTCAAAGCGCCACCTTTTGGTCACCAAGTGTATTGTGCTTGAATTGCTCTACGGGTGCCTAGTTGTCACCTATATTGTTCTGCCATTACTTGCCACTTGCAGTAATTTAGTTTCTCTGTCACATTAGTGTTACTAGGTGCAACTGTATTATTATGTATACCGTGTAATGTGACTCAATGTGTATATTCTGCATAATTTAGCATAATGTAGAACGTGGTTGTATAGTTCCTAATTACCTTTCTGTATACTTTCACTTCACAGAAACCACACACACACACACACACCTGTATTCTGGCACCAGCACTTGGACTTTTATTCACCATACATAGAACGTGTATGCAACAGTTCAATGAAGAATCCAACTGTGATGCTTGTCTGTCAATAAATCTCTCAATATCACCTGAAGTCGCAGCTGTTCTCTGACCGGAGCACATAGCCAAGGGGGGGTCGACCAGCCATCTACGCACACGTCCGTCACAAGTGGTCCTTCGAGCCGGATGACCGCCCACGGCGCTATGGCGACCCTTCAATGTGATGACAGAGAAGACGACAACCAAGTCCGCCTCCAGAGAGTGAGACAGCTCCCAGGGCATCTTAGGGATTACGAGCTCGGTTTCCCCGCCACACAGCTGCCTCCCTTTGAGCGACATCTTCATCAGGCTACTGAGACTCAACCAGCTAGCCAGCTAGTGCCTACCGACGTTATCACGTCTACGCCAACCATGCAGAGGACAGATGAAGAGGAGCAATGGCATCGCATTGAAGCACGCTACAATGACCTGACCACACAGCTACGAGAGTTGCAGCTTGTGATGGACAGCGCTAAACGCCCGCCCTACGTACACAGTGTGCCAGCTGGTCAGCCATCCTATCCTCCATCTTGCTATCACTATCCTCCACATCACACTAGCTTGCCAAGGCTAACCCTTGACAACCCAGCCGGCAGCTATCGGTCGACACCATTGCACAGCCCCGCTCGCAACACTACTGCAGCCGACGTAGAGCCCCCACAGCAGCCAGTGTTACCGAGTAGCTCCCCTTCGCGTCATCCGAGCCTTCCACTTCAGACTGGAGAGTCACGTGCACAAGACCAAGCCATGCTTACCCCGCCAATCCTCCAGGCCCCGGCACAAGCATCTATGGATGATGGATGGATCTCCGATCCCAATTCTGCACCCCATACTCCTCAACGGCAGGATGGCTATCTACCAAGGTCTGCGTCACAGCTTATTATACCTCAGGCTCAGCCGGTACAGCCCGTCAACCATCCACCCCCTGCCTCACCGAGTAATCCTTTTCCTCCGCCTGTTCAGCATTCGCTACCTCCTCCACAGCAATACCGGTCCTACCCTCAGTACCCTGTCTACCCGCCTGCATTTTACTCATCCGGAGTGTATTACCCCTATCATACATCACTCCCGCCAGCCGGGCACATGCCCACGATGCCATCGCTAACACCCTATGGACAACCCGTTCCACCACCGGGGCCACCACCGGGGTTACCAGCTCCCGGCATCCTGGAAATGGCCATTGCCTCTTCCTACGGCATTCCCAAGCCTAAACTTATCCCATTCAGCTCTGGAAAGGAGAGTGACTTCATCATGACAAAGAAGGGACTGGACAGCGTGTTAAGTCCACACAAGCACCTAACCGAGGACTACAAGTACCAAGTACTTCTCGACCTCCTTAAACTACCAAACGCCTATCAGGTGGCCAAGAGGTATGTACACGACCCAACACCATATACGAGTGCCATGCACGCCCTCGAACAACGCTACGTCAGCCGTGCCAGCTTGTCCAAGGAGAGTTGAAGGCCATCCTGAACTCTCCCCCTATCAAGCCCGGTGATGCCCAGGCCTTTGAGGACTTCTCATCCGCTGTCAGCACACTAGTGGGCCTACTAAGCACTATCGACGGTGCCTCTCGAGCCGAGCTGAGATGTGGCTCACACGTGGACACACTGCTAAGCAAGCTGCCTGCCACCTATCGAGATCGCTTCGCTGAGCATTGCCTGTCTAAAGGGATCATCCGCAGCGGCAGCGATCGGACATACACGCTCCCTGACTTTTCTGATTGGCTGGAACGCAAAGTGCAAGCCATACAGGTGGCTAGATCGGCTACTGGGGCCTCCAAACCGGAATTCACTCAGTTCGAGCGCAAGTACAAGGCTGCCAAGCCCCAGCAGTCTAAGTCTGCCACTATCTATGTAACTAACCAGTCTGAGAGCTCCGAGCCACCACAAGGTTCTGCCACCTCTCCAGCCCGTTCAAACCCCGGCAAAGTCTCCAAGAAGCGTGAGCGTTTTAAGCCCTATTGTCCCTTCTGCTCCAACCAAGAACACTACCTCAGTGCTTGCGCAGAGTTTGCTAAACTCAGCACAGCTGAGAAAGGTGCGTGGATTAAGGAGAAGAGTAAATGCTGGCGATGTGGGCGTGGTCACAAGCCGGAGAGCTGCACCTTGAAGAAGCCTTGCTCCACCTGCAACGAGCAACACCTTCTTGTCCTGCATGAGGTGGCTATCCAAGCCAGTCCGAGCCTCTTCAATGGTCCTACATCTTCCAGTCTGGTTTATGTAGGTCAGTCCAGTCACTCCAGTCGCATCATGCTGAAGGTCGTTCCTGTTCAACTACATAGCGAAGGCAAGACGCTGGACACTCACGCCGTACTGGATGACGGCTCTCAAAGAACCATCCTTCTCCCTGCCGCTGCCAGGTATCTTGGGCTGCAGAGAGAGGACGAAGTTCTGCCACTCCGCACTATCAGACAAGATGTGGTGAAGCTTAAGGGAGCATCCGTCTCGTTCGAGGTGTGTAATCCTACCAACACTCGGGTGAAATACGCCATCCGCCATGCTTTCACGGCAGAAGAGCTCGGTTTAGCAGAGCAGTCCTGCCCTGCGGAGATACTCAAGAAGAGGTTTGATCATCTCCATGGGGTGCCATTGCGAGGGTTCAGCAGAGTCCAGCCTTTGCTCCTCATCGGCTCCGATCACCCCCACCTGATTACTCCTGTATGTCCAGTACTGCAAGGGCCCCAGGGAAGCCCAGTTGCTGTATGTACCCTGCTGGGTTGGACCATACAGGGACCGACCAACTTCTTACAAAGTCTTTCCACTGCGACATCATGTCTCTATGCAGCGTGCTCGTCTCCAAATCACGAATTACGTCGGCATCTTGAGATGCTGTGGCAAGTCGACACCCACCCATTCCAGTCTGAGAAGGAGGTAACACGCTCCAAGCAAGATCAGCTAGCTGTCAAAACACTGGACCAGTGAACTGTCCGTGTCACAGTAGATGGCATAGTTCGCTATGCTACACCTCTACTCCGCAGGCCAACAGCTCCCAAACTCCATGCACCTCCATCGGCAGTGATGCCTTTGTTACATGCCACTGAGCGGCGCTTAACCAGCAATCCAGATCTGGCTAAGGTCTACAACGAGGAGATCCATAAGCTGGAGAGAGCTGGATATGTTGTCAAGATCAGCAGTGATGAAGCAAGCCAGTCGGAGGAGTCATGGTACATCCCGCACCACATTGTTCACCACAACGGGAAGGCCAGGGTGGTGTTCAATGGTTCTTTCCGGTACCAGCAAACCGCCCTCAACGACATCCTACTTCCTGGACCTAACCTCGGAGCCCCGCTGCTCAGTGTGCTTCTCCGGTTCAGGGAGTATCCAGTGGCCATCAGCGGAGACATCCGTGGGATGTTCCACCAAATCCGGTTACTCCCTGAAGACCAGCCACTCCTTCGCTTCCTCTGGCGTGACATGGAGAAAGAGCGCAGCCCAGACATCTAGAAGAAGAAGAAGAAGAAACAGCCTTTATTGTCCCACAGAGGGGAAATTTGGGTGTAACAGCAGCCGCAGTTATTATAAATATAAATAAAGATATAATAATTCACAATATTAAGAAAAGAATATATATAAAATCAACAAACAATATTAACCTTAATACTACTAATAATAACACTATATACAATGTACATGATGTGCCTGTGTGTTGAACCTTAACAGGCCGGACTATTTACAGTATATTATATATTATCCTACATTGTGTAGGCTATTGTGGTTTTTGTTGGGAGCAGTGATGGTTATAAAGTCTTACAGCTGCTGGGAGGAAGGATCTGCGGTAACGCTCCTTTGTGCATTTAGGATGCAGCAGTCTGTCACTGAAGGAGCTTTCCAGCTCAGCAACAGTTTCATGCATGGGATGGGAGACCTTGTCCATCAGTGATGTTATTTTGGTCAGAGTCCTTCTGTCTCCCACCACCTGCACTGAGTCGAGAGGACATCCTAGGACAGAGCTGGCTTTCCTGATGAGCTTGTCTATCCTCTTCCTCTCAGCTGTAGACAAGCTGCTGCTCCAACATACTGCTGCATAGAAGATGGCTGATGCCACCACAGAGTCATAGAAGGTCTTCAGGAGTGTCCCCTGCACTCCAAAAGACCTCAGCCTTCTCAGCAGGTAGAGTCTGCTCTGACCCTTCCTGTAGAGAGCATCAGTGTTATGAGTCCAGTCCAGTTTATTGTTTAGGTGAACACCCAGGTACTTATAAGAGTCCACTATCTCAATGTCCACTCCCTGGATGTTCACCGGTGTCCGTGTGGTGGGTCTGCGCCTGCGGAAATCCACCACCAGCTCCTTGGTTTTAGCGGCGTTGATCAGGAGGTGGTTCCGCTGGCACCAGTCCACAAAGTCCTGAGTCCACTGTCTGTACTCTGAGTCATCCTCACCTGTGATGAGGCCAACTATGGCAGAGTCGTCAGAGAACTTCTGCAGATGGCAGCGTGGGGAGTTGATGGAGAAGTCTGCAGTGTAGAGGGTGAAGAGGAACGGTGCCAGCACAGTTCCCTGTGGGGCCCCCGTACTGCAGACCAGCCTGTCAGAGACACAGCCCTGTGTCCTCACGTACTGTGGGCGGTCAGTGAGGTAGTCCAGTATCCACTCGGAGATGTGGTGGTCCACTCCTGACAGTTCCAGCTTGTCTCTCAGAAGTCCTGGCTGGATGGTGTTAAAAGCACTGGAGAAATCAAAGAACATGATCCTCACAGTGCTTCCAGGCTTCTCCAGGTGGGTCAGAGCTCGGTGCAGGAGGTAGATGATGGCGTCATCCACCCCGATGCCAGGCCGGTAGGCGAACTGCAGCGGGTCCAACGAAGACGACCCCATGAGGCGTAGATGGTTGAGGACCAGCCTCTCGAGGGTCTTCATTAGATGCGATGTCAGGGCTACCGGCCTGTAGCTGCTAAGATCCTTTGGATGTTTGGTCTTTGGCACCGGTACCACACAGGAGGTCTTCCACAGTTGTGGTACTTTCCCCAGCTTCAAGCTCAGGTTGAACATGTATCCCATGATGCCACACAGCTGATCTGCGCAGCACCTCAGGAGCCTGGAGCTGATGCCGTCTGGACCAGCAGCCTTTCGCACCTTGATCTTACGTAGCTCCTTCCTCACATGATGAGTTGAGAGGGACAAGATGGAGGTGGGGGATGGGGGTTGTGAGATGGAGTCCTCAGAAGTGAAGGGGGTGGGTGATGGCTGAGAGCTGAGAGGTGTGAGGTCCCAAGAAGAAGAAAGGTTGGCAGTCATTAAAGATGGTGGGGCTGACAGCAGGGGGGACTGGGCTGGGGGAGGGGTGGGTGGCTGGTCAAACCTGTTAAAGAACTGGTTCAGGTTATTAACCCACTCTAAGTCTCCCACAACCCTAGGGCTTGGTTTGTGGCCTGAAATTGAGTTCAAACTCCTCCATACCCCACTGATGTTGCTCTGCTGTAGCTGGTCCTCCATCTTCTTCCTGTAGATGTTTTTTCCATCCCTGATTTTCCTTCTCAGATCCTTCTGCACGGCTCTCAGCTCCTCCTTATTTCCTGATCTAAAGGCTCTCTTCTTCTCCTTCAGGAGAGCCTTTATTTCAGAGTTGATCCAGGGTTTGTTGTTTGAAAAACACCGTACCCTCCTGGTGGGCACAGTGTTTTCCACGCAGAAATTGATGTAATCAGTGATGCAGTCCGTGATGCTGTCGATGTCCTCCCCATGAGGGGCACAAAGCTCTTCCCACACAGTGGAGCTAAAGCAGTCTCTCAGAGCTTCTTCAGTCTCCTCAGACCATTTCTTCACTGTGTGTGTCACAACTGGTTCTCTGTGTACCAAGGGTTTGTACACAGGCTGGAGATGAACCAGGTTGTGATCTGAGCCCCCCAGGGGAGGCAGAGGTGATGAGCTGTATGCCTCCTTGATGTTGGCATACAGTAGATCCAGTGTGTTGGTATTCCTGGTGTGGCAGGTGACATACTGGGTGAAGGTGGGGAGAGTGGAGGACAGGGAGACGTGGTTAAAGTCCCCTGAGATCAGAAAGAGGGCCTGTGGGTGCTGTGTTTGGAGTCTGCTGGTAGTAGCATGGAGGACATCGCAGGCTGCAGCAGCGTTAGCAGAGGGCGGCACATACACAGTTATCACAATAACATGTGAAAACTCCCGAGGAAGATAGTGCGGTCTCATACTAACAGCGAGCAGTTCAATGTCCTTACTGCAGAGCGTCTCTTTGATGGTTAGATGTCTGGAGTTGCACCATCTATCGTTTACAAACACAGCCAGACCCCCGCCCCTCTTCTTACCACTCTCCTTGTTTCTGTCGGCACGGATCAAATGAAAGCCGTCCATGTTTATGTGTGAGTCCGGGGTTAGCTCGGTTAGCCACGTCTCCGTCAGGCACATGAGGCTGCTCTCCCGGTAGCTCCTTTGATGTCGCGTTAGCGCCGCCAGCTCGTCCACTTTGTTGGGAAACGAATGGCGTGTTCTACCCTTCGGTACAGCCTGCAGTCCGTGCTGTGCCATATATGCACTGCAACGGCACGTCAAGACCAACTGTAGTGGTAACGAAGAGGTCCTGAATTCAGTCAACAATGCCTTCTACGTAGATAACTGCCTTCAGTCTCTCCGCACTCCCGCACAGGCCAGACAGCTGATTGACAAGATGAGAGTCTTGCTTACTGCTGGTGGATTCGACATAAGGCAGTGGGCAAGCAACCGACCAGAGGTTATTGATCACCTCCCGTCAGAGGCAAGGACTGAAGGCTGCGAACTGTGGCTAACGGCAGAGAGAGTGGATCTGCAGGAATCCACCCTAGGTCTACGGTGGCACTGTTCCTCCGACACACTTGGCTACAAGCACCGCCAACCGGTAGCCACCGAGCCTACACTGAGAAATGTGTACAGAGTTCTGGCTTCTCAGTACGACCCACTAGGGTATGTTATTCCCTATACCACTCGTGCTAAGGTCCTAATCCAAGCCCTCTGGAGGCACGAGCAACAGTGGGATGAGCCCATCACCGGAGAACTACTCTCAGTGTGGCAGGCTTGGGAGAGTGAACTTCCCCACCTTCAGCACATCAGCATGCCCCGCCGCTACACGCCAGTCAACATGAGTGCTGACTCTTCCAACGTCGACCTACATGTCTTCTGTGACGCCTCGGAGAAGGCGTATGGAGCCGTTGCCTACCTTCGTATGGAAAACGCAGAAGGGCGTCCACATGTGTCCTTCGTCATGGCACGATCCCGGGTCGCACCGCGAAAGCAGCTCTCTATGCCTCGTCTGGAGCTCAGTGCTGCGTTGACCGGAGCACAGCTTGCCAAACTGTTACGCTCTGAGCTCACCCTTACCCTGAGGCACACAGTCATGTGGTCAGACTCGACCACAGTGCTCAATTGGATCCGATCTGACTCAGCTCAGTACAAGGTGTTCGTCGGAACTCGCATAGCTGAAATCCAAGAGCACACCGACACCAGCGACTGGAGGTACGTTCCCTCCATCCAGAACCCGGCCGACGACATCACTCGGGGGAAGGCACTGCATCAGCTAGCTCCACCAAGCCGTTGGAACGATGGGCCCGCCTTTTTGTACGACTCCCCTAGCCATTGGCCACATAATTTGGTGGCGGGAGTGGAAGATACAGAGGAGCTCAGGAAGTCCACATTCTGTGGCCAACTTACAGTCGCGGATACCTGTCCCGATCCACTGCAGTATGACACCTGGTCTGACCTAGTAGACGCTACATACCGGTCTCAACACGGGGCGGCAGCGGCCCCCATGTCTGCTTCTGATCACATAGACACAGAAGTAGCTCTCCTGAAGCGAGCGCAAGCAGACAGCTTCTCTGAAGAACTCAGCGCTCTACAGCACGACCGTCCGATTCGACCTAGTAGTCGCCTCATATCACTCTCACCAGAATACGACCCCATTCTTGGTCTCATCAGAGTGGGAGGCTGCCTCCGTAAAGCTGACGATCTACCGAAAGACTCAATTCATCCCGTCATCCTTGCTCCAGATCATCCCATCACACAGCTCCTGGTGAAGGACTACGATAATCGTCTCCGGCACGCAGGTCCCGAGAGAGTCTTCGCGGAGATCAGGAGGTCGTATTGGATCCTCAGAGGCCGCCAAGCCATCAGGAAGCATCAGCGACACTGTATCGAGTGCTGCAGATGGCGTAGCAAGCCTACGGTTCCCAAAATGGCCGACCTACCTGCTGCGCGCCTGCGACTCAACAAACCTCCTTTCTGGTCGACCGGAGTGGACTGCTTTGGTCCATACATGGTCAAGATAGGAAGGCGGCAAGAGAAGCGTTGGGGCATTGTGTTTAAATGTCTCACGACCCGCTGCGTCCATCTCGACTTGATGCCGAGTATGGACACGGATTCTTTTCTCCTCGCCCTCCGTCGCTTCATAGCGCGCCGGGGCAAGCCCTACGAGATACTCTGTGACAGGGGCACCAATTTCCGTGGTGGCGAGAAGGAGCTCCAGCAAGCTTTCGAAGCTCTTGAGCCATTGCTCAAGGAACAGTTGGCCAAACAGTGCATCCTGTTCAGATTCAACCCCCCTCTCGCTCCACACTTCGGGGGAGCGTGGGAGAGGGAGATTAAATCGGTTAAGGTCTCCCTCCAGACTATCCTGAAGGACCAAGTCCTCCCAGAGGAGGTCTTAATGACTGTGCTCACTGAAGTTGAGGGTATCCTCAACTCTAAGCCCTTGGTTACGCATCCTCTGACTTGGCCGATCCTGACCCGATTACCCCGAATCTCCTCCTCATGGGGCGGCGAGACGCTTCGCTACCACAAGCCGTCTACGGTTCCAGCGACCTGCTGAAACGACGCAAATGGAGACACAGTCAGGTGCTTGCCGACCATTTCTGGAGTCACTTCACCCGCAGGTACCTACCTGGTCTACAGCCCCGTCATAAGTGGAGAACTACTACACCAGACTTGGCGGTGGGCACTGTCGTCATGGTGCTCGATCCGCAGCTCCCGCGAGCGCTGTGGCCTGTCGGGCGCATCACCCGCATCATTCCCAGCGACGACGGCAAGGTACGCACTGCAGAGGTGAACATCAAGGGCAACCTCTACACCCGTCCTGTCGCCAAGTTGGTCAAGCTTCCTGAAATGCCTGACGATGGAGACCCCAGGGCACAATAATCCAGCAGAGACTTTCCTTTCTACGTATTCTCTCCACGAATCCGGGGGCGGCTGTGGAAAACTCCCTGCTGGAGCAGCGTCATAACGCCAGAGACGTCAGTGGTGACGTACCCACGCACTTGTGTGCTCGCATGACTTTGAGGTTACTTAGCTAGCAGACAGTTGCCGTGCCGCTCCGGTATTTCACCATACTGGCAGTATCGTTGTGTGTACGTGTGCGTTGATGACGATGTAAGTGCATCGGTTTTGTCTGTATTCATGCTGTATTTCATCCGCTGGTGTTTGTTACATGCTGTTTAGTCTGTTAACCGTGTAACGTTGGTCTACCGCGAGCCCTAGTTCACTTTAATGGAGAAATGTCTAAGACTTAAATGGCTCGCTAAATGCTTATTGCTTGAGTTGTAGCTGCATTAATAGTCGGGTTTGGGAGTACCTAACTAGTATTTCTGACCTGTGGTGTTATTTCCACCGTTCTGTATGTGTTTGAAGCAGTAATTAGCTTCTGAATGTTGTATCGGCCGTAAGTACGGTTCGATGCGTTGCCATGGGAACAGTCGTCTTTCTAAGCTTTCCAACTGCAACACTGCTTTGCTATTTGTGGTTTCAAAGCGCCACCTTTTGGTCACCAAGTGTATTGTGCTTGAATTGCTCTACGGGTGCCTAGTTGTCACCTATATTGTTCTGCCATTACTTGCCACTTGCAGTAATTTAGTTTCTCTGTCACATTAGTGTTACTAGGTGCAACTGTATTATTATGTATACCGTGTAATGTGACTCAATGTGTATATTCTGCATAATTTAGCATAATGTAGAACGTGGTTGTATAGTTCCTAATTACCTTTCTGTATACTTTTACTTCACAGAAACCACACACACACACACACACCTGTATTCTGGCACCAGCACTTGGACTTTTATTCACCATACATAGAACGTGTATGCAACAGTTCAATGAAGAATCCAACTGTGATGCTTGTCTGTCAATAAATCTCTCAATATCACCTGAAGTCGCAGCTGTTCTCTGACCGGAGCACATAGCCAAGGGGGGGTCGACCAGCCATCTACGCACACGTCCGTCACACTGCTGTTATGTGCTGGATTGTCTCAGGAGCATCTCTGCACAGCCTGCACCTGGGGTCTTACCTGGTGTGGTAGACCCCAGCCTCTATTGATCTTGTGCTCAGAGCTTGTTCCTGTGCTGCCATGATTAGTGCCTCTGTGCTGTCTGTCGGTCCAGCCTTGTCCAGCCATTGGTAGGATTTTTCTATGTCAGCCACTTCTTCTATCTGCTGGTGGTACATGCCGTGCAGAGGCCTGTCCTTCCATGATGGTTCCTGTTCTTCCTCCTCTTCTTTCTCTGGTTTCTGCTGCCTGAGCTACTCACTAAGCACATGCTCATTTGTGGCCATCTTCCTGATGTATTCGTGGATCTTCGCTGTTTTGTCTAGGATAGTGGTTCTGATACTCACTAGTCCTCGGCCACCTTCCTTCCACTTAGTGTACAGTCTCAGGATGCTGGATTTAGGGTGAAACCCTGCATGCATGGTAAGGAGCTTTCTTGTCTTGACATCAGTGGCTTCTAGTTCCTCCTTTGGCCATCTTATTATCCCAGCAGGGTATCTGACAACTGGCAGGGCATAGGTGTTGATAGCCCGAATCTTGTTCTTCCCATTCAGCTGACTCCTTAGGACTTGCCTTACTCTCTGTAGGTACTTGGAGGTTGCAGCTTTCCTAGTGGCCTCTTCATGGTTCCCATTTGCCTGTGGGATTCCAAGGTACTTGTAGCTGTCCTCAATGTCTGCGATGTTGCCTTCCAGTAGTGCAGTCCCTTCAGTTCTGACTACTTTTCCTCTCTTAGTTACAATCCGACTACACTTCTCCAGTCCAAATGACATTCCGATATCATTGCTGTAGATCCTGGTGGTATGGATCAGTGAATCGATATCTCGTTCAGTCCTGGCATACAGCTTGATGTCATCCATATACAGGAGGTAGCTGATGCTTGTTCAATTCCATTCTCGGTATCCGTAGCCAGTCTTGTTGATGATCTGGCTGAGGGGATTCAGGCCTATGCAGAACAGCAGAGGGGACGAGCATCTCCTTGGTAAATCCCACACTTGATGTTGACTTGTGCATTTGGCTTGAAGTTGGCCTCTAGTGGTGTTCTCGACATCCCCATTGAGTTCTTGGTGAAGGCTCTTAGGGTCCTGTTGATCTTATACAGTTCTAGGCATTCTAGGCAGGATCCATATTTGTGTGGCATCGAATCATAGACTTTCTTGTACTCAATCCAGGCACTGCACAGATTGCTCAGTCTGGTCTTACAGTCTCAAGTGACTGCTCTATCTACTAGTAGCTGGTGTTTTGCTCCCCTGGTATCTCTGCCAATTCATTTCTGGGTCCCATTCATGTATTGTGCCACGTGCCTGTACATCTTATTACATGTATATGTATATGTATGTACACTGTGTTTAAATTATTATGCAGATTGGATTTAAGTGTCATTAAGATTTGATTTTTTGTTTTTTCCATTAACCTCATGGATGATATTGTGTCTCGGGGCTCTTTGGATCACTGACATTAATCTCAGACACCTGTGATAATTAGTTTGCCAGGTGAGCCCAATTAAA
Source organism: Archocentrus centrarchus (assembly GCF_007364275.1). NCBI lineage: Eukaryota > Metazoa > Chordata > Actinopteri > Cichliformes > Cichlidae > Archocentrus > Archocentrus centrarchus. The sequence goes on from NC_044367.1 coordinate 939,135, forward strand.
GGAAAACTACTTAAGAAGGATATTCCACATTATTAAGCAGGCCACAGGTTTCAGGCAACATGGGAAAGAGAAAGGATCTCTCTACTGCTGAAAAGCATCAAATAGTGTAGTGCCTTGGTCAAGGTATGAAAACATTAGATATTTCACGAAAACTGAAGCATGATCATCGTACTGTGAAGAGATTTGTGGCTGATTCAGGGCACAGATGGGTCCACGCAGATAAAGGCATAATGAGGAAGGTTTCTGACAGAAAAATTCATCGGATTAAGAGAGCAGCTGCTAAGATGCCATTAAAAAGCAGCAAACAGTTATTTGAAGCTGGAGTCCCACAAACCTCAAGGTGTAGGATCCTCCAGAGGCTTGCAGTTGTGCATAAACCTACTATTCAGTGCTCACAGACAGAAACGGTTGCAGTGGGCCCAGACATACATGAAGACTAATTTTCAAACAGTCTTGTTCACTGATGAATGCCGTGCAACCCTGGATGGTTCAGATGGATGGAGTAGTGGATGGTTGGTGGATGGCCACCACATCCCAAAAAGGCTGTGACATCAGCAAGGAACTGGTGGAGTCATGTTTTGGGCTGGAATCATTGTGGGGTGGGGGTGGGGGTGGGGGGGGGGTGGTAGGGCTCTTTAGGGTCCCAGAAGTGTGAAAATTACCTCGGCAAAGTATATAGACTTTCTGACTGATCACTTTCTTCCATGGTACAAAAAGAACAACCGTGCCTTCTGTCATCCTCATCAGAGGTGGCAAAAGTACTGACATTCTGTACTTAAGTAGAAGTACAAGTACTTGTGTTAAAGAATACTTTGGTAAAAGTCGAAGTACTGGTTCAAGTTCTTTACTTAAGTAAAAGTAAAAAAGTACAGGCTCTGAAATGTACTCAAAGTAAGAAAGTAAAAGTAGCTCTTTGGAGGACGTTTCTACCTGCTATTTTTGTGTAAAGCTAACTGAACCTTATTATATATTATTGTAATAATATAAAATAATACATGAGAACACAAACGTTATTCCAATCTAAATTTTAATTCTAATGAATGCACTCAGCTTGAATCACAAACTGTTAAAGGGAATTTAAACACAGCTCTGTTCTCTGTGTCCTCCATAGTAGAGGGTGACTGTGCCTCCACCTAAACACCAACATGAGGATACTCAGGGGTTACAGTGGGATTCAGAAGGTGGAGGAACCCTAAGATCAGCTGTAGTGGCTCTGCATGGGGAGAAGAATCACAGCTTTCTATTGTAGCTGCAGTAAATGATGTTGGTGTGCAGGCTGTGATCAGCTGACCTGCTGCTGCTGCTGCTCTGAGGTTTACTGCTCTGTGTGGATGAAGTGAACTCACAAAGATGTAACCCAGTATTTCACAGCTATCTGAGCTGATCTCCATCCCCTACACTGACAGCATACAGGCTGTAGAAATGTTGGATTCAGTGAATGAATCTCAGCATCAGCAGCTTTGATTCAAACTCATCTCTGCTGCACTGATGTAACCTGTAACTGACCATGAACACAGCCTCTGTGCACCAACACAGAGCTTTACTGTAAATACAGTACAACAAGCTGACCTGTTTATTACGTACTAAACTGCAGTATTTTCATACAATCTTTGAATGACACAAAGTCAGTATACTTCAGTTTATTTTCCAGTCCTTACCTTTAAATCTAACCTCTCTTCTTCCTCTCCTGTCCTCTTTCTCCATCTCTGAGTGAACTTCTCTCTCTTTGCTCTCCCTGAAATACAGCAGCTCTTCTTTTAGCTCGCAGACACACTGTGTGACAAACTGCACACACTTTGTGTGTTTGCTGATATTCGTTGAGCATTTAAAAACGTTGCATTTACCTGCCACACGTTACTCCCTTCATGCTCGCTCCTCTTCAGTAGCGCTAGCTAAGCTGTTTATGTCCCGCGAGCACAACTTACGGCTTCGGTCCGGCCCGCTGTGACCCCTGATTATAGCGCTATAAATGATACATTAATTATATGGGTTTGTGTATTTAATCCCTTTGTACGAGATAAGCCGGTGATGGAGGATACGCCAGTACGATTGTCTCTTATCTGTTATTATTCCTCCGTTTAGGCTCAGATCGTTTGATGACTGACGGCGCACTGACCGGAAATGCAAACTTCTCCCTGACTTGTTAAAAAGTAACGAGTCTGTTTTGAAAATGTAAGAAGTAGAAAGTACCAATACTTATGTAAAAATGTAGGGAGTAAAAGTAAAAAGTACTCAGAAAAATAAATACTCAAGTAAAGTACAGATACCTAAAAAATCTACTTAAGTACAGTAACGAAGTATTTGTACTTCGTTACTTCCCACCTCTGATCCTCATGCATGACAATGCACCATCTCATGCTGCAAAGAATACCTCTGTGTCATTGGCTGCTATGAGTATAAAAGGAGAGAAACTCGTGGTTTGGCCACCATCCTCCCCTGACCTCAACCCTATTGAGAACCTTTGGAGTATCCTCAAGCAAAAGATCTATGATGGTGGGATGCAGTTCACATCAAAACAGCAGCTCTGGGAGGCTATTCCAACATCCTGCAAAGAAATTCAAGCAGAAACTCTCCAAAAACTCACAAATTCAATAGATGCAAGAATTGTGAAGGTGATATCAAAGAAGAGGTCCTATGTTAAAATCTGTCTTGGCCTGTTAAGAAGTTTTTGATTGAAATAGCTTTTGATTTTAGTGAATGTGACCACTTAATGCTGTCACTAGTTCTTTACAATCTATAAAGTGTTTTGAAACTCTGTTGTGAAAAAAATGCTGTTATCATTGGGAGTTTGTTGAATAAAATTTGATTTATACTGTAATGGTTCATGAAATTATACTGACCATCATTGCCCATTTAGGAAAATCTGAGAAAATTATCACTTGCATAATAATTTGGAACATGATTATGTATGTCTAATGTTTTTATTGAGGGAGATGAAGTTTGTGTGTCAGTCATGTAGTGACTGTTGTTGCGTAACTGTACAAGGCTTGTTAGACACTATGAAACAGATCATACAGATCTCTGGATGTTAGAAGACAACTATTAAAGAGCAAAGGCAGGGGGGTCTCCTTTACAGCTAAACAGAAGAGGAATATAAAGATAATGAAGGTCACAGTAGAATCAATCATATTTCATTCAATACAGTGGTGTACTGACAGATCCAGGATCAGATGCACGTATGGATTGAAGTCTGTGTAGAAATGTTGGACTGTTCCTTTATCAGTGTCTAACAGTGTGTGTCTGAGAGCGATGTAATGTCCATGTGTGCATGCTGACAGAGACTGTGCTGCTCTGACCTCCTTTCAGGGTGGAGCCTGCTGGAGTGCGATGGTTGAGCCCAGGTCTGAGGAAGTGTAAGTGTGTTTTTAATGTGATTCATGAAAACAAAGCAGCACACATTCAACCATCTTCAAACTGTCACATCACTCATTCACATCTCTGATGTCAGGAGTCATCATCAAAGTGTCAATCAATGAACAGATGATGGATCAATAACTGCAGCTGGATTGTGTTTGTTCTCTCCGTCAGATTCCTGTCAACTCACAATCGACACAAACACAGTACACAGGAACCTACAACTGTCTGACAACAGGAAGGTGACATATGTGAAGGAGGTTCAGTCATATCCTGATCATCCAGACAGATTTGATGGATATTTTCAGCTGCTGTGTAGAGATGGTCTGACTGGTCGCTGTTACTGGGAGGTCGAGTGGAGAGGAGATGTTTATATATCAGTGAGTTACAGAAGAATCAGAAGGAAAGGAGACAGTGAAGACTGCTGGTTTGGACACAATGATCAGTCCTGGAGTCTGTGCTGCACTGATGATGGTCCTCGTTCCGTCTGTCACAATAAGAGAAACACATTCATCTCCTCCTCATCCCCCTCTTCCTCCTCTTCCTCCGTCTCTAACAGAGTAGCAGTGTATGTGGACTGTCCTGCTGACACTCTGTCCTTCTACAGAGTCTCCTCTGACACTTTGATCCACCTCCACACGGTCAACACCACATTCACTGAACCTCTTTATCCTGGGTTTGGAGTTGGTTGTGCTCCTCCTGATTCCTCAGTGTCTCTGTGCTGAGCTGAGCGTCCTACTGTTAGAGAAACACTCTGACTGTTGAACAGATAGTTCAGTCTGTACATGTCTGTTTCTTTCACTCGCAAACACATTTTCAGATTCATGGATTCAATCAGTTGATGTTTGAAACTGTTCTCAATGATTCCTTGTAAACTTCTTCCTCTTCAGTCCTTTAAAGATGGAAGCAGTGATTATTCCAGGATCCACGTTGTTTTTCTGTCTTTTTCCACTCAAAGCTTCATAGTTGACTCATTTTTGGAAGCAGGACAGGACAGAAGCTCTCAGCAGGAGTATATTTTCACAATAAGAGCTTTGATTTCCTGCCACATCATGAGAAACAGACTGTGGGGATGCTCCATGACTCAATAAGTGAAAATCTAATGTATAATATGTAGATCAGTGTATAAAATATTAAAGACATTCAGCATCTCTGTTTTTATAAAACGGGACAATCACAGAAACATGATCTTCCATATTGATCAGATGTTGATGTGCAGCTCTGATGTTGCTAACGTCTCCTTGAACTCTTCATTGATGGTGATTTATGGCCCTCTGCTGGTGAGAGGATGAACTGCATGAAGTGTTTTGAAATGTGCTTTTTCTAATTTGACTGATGACTGCTGTTAACCACACTGAGACCAACACTGATGTCTTCAACACAAACATTGATGTGGATGAACAGTCACTAAAGACTATTAATGTATATTTGTGTCTTTAACATGTTTGTGTTTGTCACAGAGAAACTCTGGATTGGATTTCTGGATCTTTGCTCTTTTCCCTGCAGTTAGTTCCCACAATGACTTCATGATGGAAATCTCTAATAAACTCATCAAATGAACAGCATGTCTCCCAGTTTTTGTGTGTCCTTTCTGCTCTTCTCCTTGTATCCAGTCTCTGCTGCTGTGCACTGTGCTGCACTCACTCACAGATCAGAGGACATGTACAGTTATCCCACCGACACCAGGAGGAGACAAATGTTTGGCTTCATTTACAAACAATAGTCTGTTCAGCTATAGATTCAAACAGCAGCAAATATGGAAATGAATCATATTCAGGCTCTGCAATGAGACAGCACCCTGACCCTGTTTCACCTCAGTCTTCAGGCTGAATCCTCCTGAGCTCACACACAATTATTTCTATATTATATTTAGCTGATTTCAAAAACAAAGGTCCATTGGAGTGAACAGAGATGAGGCGACTCTGACTGTTTGATGTCTCTGCAGTTGTTCCAACTTCCAGCTGATCCGAGACTGAATAAATAAAATGGTGAGATAAAGATTTGATAACATAGGAGACACTTAAAAAATGGAATAAAAAACAAAAAAGTTACAATAATGAATCAATCAATGGTAAATGGACTAGTTCTTATATAGTGCTTTTCTACTCTAATTGAGCACTCATACAACATGTTTGCATTGACCCATTCATACAAGCACTTCCATATGTAACTAAGCTAAATGTTTATTATCTGACATTCACACTCCAAAGTTTGTGTTGAAGAGCAACTTGGGGTTCAGTATCTTGCCCAAGGATACTTTGGCACGCAGCCCAGAATCAAACCACCAACCTTCCGATTAGTAGGTGACCTGCTCTACCAACCGAGCCACAGCCACCCCGCTAATTTACTTGTATCTATTTTTAATAGATACAAGTAAAATAGAAAAAATATAAAAGTGAATACAAACAATTAAAAAATAAACATTGGAACAAATAAATAAAAATACAACAAAATAATGAAAAACTAAATGGGTGCAATACTGGAAAGCGATAGTAAAGAATAAATAGTCAAAGAGCTGAATAAATTAAAAATAAATAAATACATTAAAAAAAATTAAATAAACAAAGCTCACACATAGTTGAATAAAGTGTTAAATATTGAACTGTTTAGAGCCAGAGTGATTGTATCCAAGATGATATTTTCCCACAATGGAAGTGATGGGGGCTCATCACTGCTTTCCTGGACACCATAAGAAGAAAGATTATTGTGTCCTTATACCTGTTAAGTGGATCAGGTAAAAGTCCCAGCAGACATAATAATGTATCAGGCTTTAGCTGCTGACCTCTTTGCACACAGCCTGCCAAAACTGTTGAATCTTCTCACATTCCCAGAGACAGTGGACTGTAGTTCCCTTAAGTACTTTACATTTTAAGCAGTTTGGAGGGGCCCCTGTTGTAAATTTGCTGTACATGTAAGGAGATATATAAGCTTTATGTAAGATCTTATATCTGTTGCATACTGATATCTTAGAAGGCAGTAATATAATATCCTCCCATTTGTATGGGTCTGTTGTTGTTTTCAGAAGTGTTGCCCAAGACAACCTTAAGGTTGAAAACCAGTCATCAGTACGATGTTGTAGGACTGAGTAAAACTTAGAGACAAAGTGGTTTTGTTTCTGGCTGTCCAAAAGTGTCTTCTCAACTAAGTTAAAGTCTTCGGGTAGACTTTGTCTGTCGGCCGGCCCACACTGAAATAATTCTAGCTTGCATTGACATTATATAGTGTGTTACACTGGGTAGGCCCCATCCCCCTTGTTGTTTAGAGAGCTGTAGGATATCTAATTTAATTTTAGGTTTACAACCAGCCCAGATAAATTCAGAGATAGCTTTATTAATGTCCTTAAGATGGTTTTTATTTTAGGAAGTATTGTCATTTTGATTAAGTAAATCCTGCCCAAAAAAGATAAGCTTCACCCAACTAGCCATTTTCTCCTTTACATGTTTAATTAATGGGTTAACATTTTCCACATAAAGTTGACTGATCCTAGGCGTAATCTTAACACCCAAATATGTGAGTCCATCAGGAGCCCAACTGGGAAAGCTGAGGTTCTGTGTCAATGCGAAATATCATCTGTTCAAAGCAAAGTTTGGTATGGTGCTGAAACGAACGCAGATAAAATCATCTGTAAAATGACAATGCAGAAGGACTTATAAGTGATGCTGTCTGTGTTTGTGTGTTACTGTAATTGATCTGCATCTTCTTAATAATTGTACAGGCTGGACTGTTATACCTAAAATGTTCAATAAAAATATTGTTTAGAATTGTTTAGATGATGTTCTCTGTGGGGTGTAGTAGCGTAAATGCGCCACGAGATGGCGCTGTTTCTCACAACATTGATGTGTGAGCGCAGCACAGAAAATAGTCCTTCCGATCTTTGATCAACTTTCGGTGTCCGTTTGAAGCCTGTGAAGTTCAGGTTTCCTTTAAGAATAAAAGCACACACAAAGAGAGGAAACACAGGTGTGTTCTGTCCCGCCCCCTCTACAGGTAAGGAAATGATTGGATGAGGATTTGACGTGCTCCACGTTTCCTTTAAACCTGTGAGGAAAATCAGAGAGTGCGCAGGCGCAGTGAGAGGGTTCCCCGCAGTTCAGCGTGAGTTCTGCAACCTGGGTCTGAACTCTGTGCTTGAATGTGTGTACTTATTGTATAGATTGTGTGTGTTTTTGACTTGCTTGTGTTTTGGAGGGCAGCTCACACTGGCTCAGGCTGCGAATGCTACACACACTGTTAAACTAAAGATTTATTCATAAATAAAACAAGATTGTTTTAAACAGCAGTCCAGACTGTTCATACAAACATTCAAATCACAAACAGAATCTACTTAAATGAAAATAACAGCAATAGAAATGCATAAATCCTGGAACAAATGCTGTCTGTCTGCTTTCTTCTTCTGTCAGCTGCTCCCTTTAGGGGGCACCACAGTGGATAATCTGCCTCCATCTCCCCCTATCCCAGCATCCTCCTCTGTCATGCCAACCCTCTTCATGTCCTCCTTCACTCCATCCATGAACCTCCTCTGAGATCGTCCTCTTCTCCTCCTGCCTGGCAGCTCCATCTTCAGTACATCCACCCTGCCTTCTCTGCACATGTCCAAACCATCTCAGCCTCTCTGACTCTGAGCTGTCCCTCTGATGGACTCATTTCTAATCCTGTCCATCCTGCTCACTCCCAGTGAAGATCTGAGCATCTTCAGCTCTGCCACCTCCAGCTCTGCCTCCTGTCTTTGTGTCAGAGCCACCGTCTCCAAACATCCATCACAGCAGGTCTCACTACCATCCTGTAAACCTTCCCTGTCACTCTGGCTGCTCTCCTTCTGTCACAGATCACCCCTGACACCCTGCCTGCACTCTCATCATATCTGTAGTGCTCTTTCTCAGCATGAAGCCATACTGCTGCTCACTGATCATCACCTCTCTTCTTCACTGAACTTCAGCAACTCTTTCCCAGATCTTCCTGATGTGGCTCATCAGCTTCATCCCTCTGTAGTTACTACAGCTCTGCACATCAGCCTTGTTCTTGAAGATCAGTACCAGCACACTTCTTCTCCATTCCTCAGGCATCCTTTCACTCTTCAATACTGGGTTAAAAAGTCTGGTTAAAAAGTCCACTGATCTCCATACCTCCACCGGTATGTCATCTGGACCAGTTGCCTTTCCACTCTCTATTCTCTGTTCTCCATCTGTCCTCCTCCCCCTCTCATTTTCTTCATTCTCCTGTCTACTTTCTTCTCTGTATTATTGTAACATCTTTACCGTACAGTATAATGCACCTGGAGGAAACTGTTGTTGTGATTTGTGTTGTATAAATAAAATTGAACTGAATTGAATTCATCTCCCTGACTATCCCACTTTTTATCTAGAATAATAAGAAAGTAAAAAAAAAAAGATAATATAACTAACCAATAAGAAAATGTAGGAAAACAAATAAATAAATATATAGATTAAATAAACCGTAAAACAAATAACTCGTGAAATAAATAAATGCAAAGGAAAAGAATAAAAACCATTAAATATTTAAATTGCAAATTTAATAAATACGGAAATTGATCCAGCATTTTATTAATTATTTTTACATGTAAGATTATAAATGAATATTAATTTATTCATTTTTGGTAGTTTGTGTGCTCTATACCGTCCCCTCCTAGGGATGGTCACCATCTTGTTCTTCCTGAAATCTTTGATTGTTGTATTGGTGACGTCAGCCTTAAAGTAAAACTGCGCTGGTCGGTTTTCTGAAAGGGGGCGGGAGCAAGTTCGCAGTGCCTGCTGGTTGGTGGGCGGTCGTGTCGATCAGTGCTCGTGTGTGTGGCGTCTCCGGGTCAGGTTGATGGAGCGCTGCGGCGAAGAAACACGGTGAAGGAACCGCAAACGGAGGAAACTTTTTTCTGTTCCTGCGCTTCGTGTTTTTCTTCCATCGCGCCTTTTTTTCCAAAACTTTTTTTACTCACTTTACTTTCCTTTTTTTTTTTTTAAACTCCACGGCGGTTTCTGCACTTTACGGTCCCAGTGGTGTCTCCTTGGCAACACGGTCAACTGTCCTGCGAAGTTTGGGTTTCAGTGCTTTTACCCTCAGCGAGAAAAAGCTGCGCTTTCACACGCTGATCCACCGGAACCGGACCAGGACCGCCGGGGGCGCGCACCGAGCGTGTTCTAGCACTTTGTTCCGTGGGACTTCGAGTTCTTTGTCGCGAGACAATAGTGAGAGAGGGGGCGCTCGCGCTGGGGGGGGGGCATCGATGCCTCGCGGCGCTTTGTTCTGCCCTGTGTGGAGACCTCCCGCGAGCCCGCCGCGGACACCCGCCGATCGATCGGAGTATTGATGATCGGAAAGTCATGGATGTAACCCTGTCTGAGCTATTGGGCGCGTTCATGGAGTCCCCGCTGGTGGTGTGGGTGAGTACACGCGCGCACACACAGCTGGGAGGTGTGCAGCCCCCGCGCTGCTCACCTCCGCCACATGTCAGGTGTAACACGCACACTGATCTCTAACAGTCACTGATCGATGGGTTTGATTGAGGCTGAGGAGCACCTGGTGGAGTTTGCGGGACTTTCCAGTTTGCATCAGAAAAAGTTCAGCGGCAGGAAGGCGAGCATTCACGCGTGGAAACGCGGATCTTTGAGGGACGTCTGCTCAGTCTGAAGCTCAGGCAGCTCGTTTCAGCCCACAGGAGCGCAAAGACCAGGAGGAGCTGCGTGATGATTCCTGAGCTTCCCTCAGAAAAGAAGTGACGCAAAGAAACGCAAAAATAACACAAAGAAACGCAGAAATAACTCAAAGAAACGCAGAAAGGTTTTCGCAAAATGTCTGAAAATCCAAACAAAAAGAAACTGCAGACGTGTCTGTGGACCTGGACCTGGACCTGCTCCTGCAGGTTTGGATGGAGCTTTGTGCAGGTTCAGTCCATGTTGTTCATGAGGTCCTTTGGCTGCACTCAGGACAGCTTATCAGCCATTTTTTATTCCATGAAGGGGCTACAGACTCCGATATGAGCTCCAGCTCCAACTAGAGAGGAACTGCTGGAAACATCTGGAAATTTATGGCTAAAAACAGTAACTGGTTCTTAGGAATTAAGTTCCTGAGAAAAACTAAAAATCCAACAGAAAGCGGAGCCTGCAGACACGTGTTAGGACCAGGACCTGCTGCCTTGGGCTTCATGTTGGCTTTCCTTGGACCCTGGTGAAAGTTGCCCTGTGTCACTTTCCCACCTTGTGACCTCCTAACCCGAGTTGCGGTTTCCAGCCGGCCTCAGTCCATGTGACATGAGCTTAGAGGAGGGGGAGGTGTTCTTCACCTTAGAGGCCAGTCTGAGGGTCTGAACTCCACCAGCATCCAGCAGCTCTGCAGCTCACATTCCTCTGAGTCTGTGATGAAGTCGCTGATTCTTCTCAGACTGCTGGACCATCTTCACCTCTAAGGCTCTCAGCCTCTCTGGGAGGATCTTCTCACACTCAGTCACCTCACTGATTCACCTCGTTAGCCGGTAGATGTTGGGACAGCTTCAGCTTTTCTAAGAATGTTAAAATCATTAGATTTTTTCAGATCGGGATCCATGGGATCTGTTTTGATGGGTCATGTGTTGGAGGCTCTGTGGGCTCTTTTGGGTGTAGTTGTGACTAAAGTGCACGTTCCTGATGTTTCTGAGCATTTTTTGAAGCACAAACAATTTGTGCTTCAAAAATGGAGCAAACTAAAAACCTGTTCATTATGATTTTCATGTTCCCGACTTGAAATCATTTGTGAAGCGTTTCATTTTTTTCTGGAAGCGGGTCGTTGGTGTGAGAAAAGTTTCGAGCAAAGCTCCCTGCAGCCTGACTGAGCTCAGACCAGAACGATCAGACCCATCAGCTGGTTATTAACCTCTGTGGTACTTCCTGCTTCCCCCGACCTCACTTCCTGTTGACTGGCCCGGTCAGCCAACAGTTGTCCCGTCTCTGTCGGACAGAAACTCCGATTACGAGGCCACACGGTGGGAAAGTGATCCAGGGTGACTTTCACTGAAGAGTCCAAGGAAAGCCTGCAGGTCCTGTTCCTGCTCCTGGCTCTGCTCACTGTTGGATTTTTAGTTTTTCTCAGGAATTTTTTCTGGAAACTTTCCTCGTTTTCCTAAAAACCAGTTGCTGTTTTTAGCTGTAAATCTCCGGATATTTCCAACAAAGTTCAGCACAGAGTGGAACTTTTAGAAAGAAAACAGTTTGTTGAGTTTAAATCCCGAGTTAGCTGGAAAAACAGCTGGTAAACTGATAACGGATAATCGTGACCTGCTGCATGCAGCACATCAGGAACGTCTGAAAGAGGAAAAAAGCTTGCCCAAGTCCCTCTCCATCAGTGATCAGCTGTTCAGGTCTCTGTGAACATCTGGAAGAGAGACTGCTGTCCTCAACAGGAACATCAGCCCGTAAGGAAAAGGTTGAGCGTAACCTACAGTCAGACTGCGTCTGGCCTTCCAGCTGAACTGACCCTGCTCTCAGGTACCTGCTGGAGGTCAAAGCAGGAGTCATTCATTCCAGGTCAAAGGTTAAATCAGACATCCTGTAAAAAGCTCTCACAGCCACAGCACGAACAGAATGAGGAAATCTGGCACAGGTTAACCCGACCCAGCTCTGACTGCTGGTCTCTGGGACGCCATCATCATTATCTGTCACCAGCGGTGCAGCTCTGTCACCTCCTCACAGACGTCGGCTGTGTCTCAGAAATCATCGACCTCACATCAGAGAGATTTCAGATGATTTTCAAATCAGACGTGAGTTAGATTTAACGTCAAGTTTTCTGCCTGAACCAGAGCAGGCTGTGGTTTTACTGGGCAGCTTCCAGCAGAGCCTCAGTGAGCGCGTGCAGGGCGTTCCTCCACTTTACCCCGAGTGAGTAACGTTTAAAAAAACATTAAATACAGTCATTTAAAGTCCGTTTGTCTCTGCACGCTGTTATTTAGACTCTGAGCCGAGGTCACGTGTCAATAAAACTGCCATTTAATGTCTCACATTTACAGCACAGTGACCTTTGACCCTGCTCAGGCTGGCTGCAGAGCAGTTTTTACTGATGAAAGCAGGAACATGTCAGAGAATGAACACGATTACACCGAAGACCAAAATCGACTGCAGAGAGCCTCGATCAAAGGATAAAACCACAAGAATAAACTGTGATTACACGCAGCGTCTGCTCCGCCTCGGGTGGAGTCTGCTCCTTTGAAATATCTCCTAAATGTTTCCAGCCTCCACTTCCTGCCCCTCTGCTCATCGAGAGCATCCACTGTGACACCCCCACCTCATCCACAGACAGTACTGAGCCTGATTAACACAGTTTCATACATCAGGGTAAAGAGTCTGTGTGACCTCCTGTCTGAGCCTTATGTTAGTATAAAAATATAGTTTCTCTCACAGTCCCGGTGAGTTTCCTTTGGTCCCAGGAGCCGGTTTCACCTTGGCAAAAGCACCGAACTCTGCAGTGCCTCCTCCTGTGGGTGGTGCATCCACAGGAGAGCCGGGCTCCGTGGGCTCAGGCCCAGCCACCAGAGACTCACCAATCAGCCCCTCCCTGGTACCCGGACCCTACAGGCGCACGCGCGCACGCACACACACACACACACACACACACACACACACACACCCCTCCACCACAGTAAGGTGGAGATTTCTGGAGGAGCAAAGTTTTATTTTGTGTGCCAGAAAAATCCTGAATTCAAAGCTTTGCGATCCTTAAGCCTCGGAGTCAGAGTGATCCAGGAGAACGATGATGAAGATGAAGAAGGCTTCCACGTCACTGTGAAATGTAAAGATGCTCATTTACTGGCAGACAGGCTGAGTGCAGCCGCTGGATTTGGTGGTTTGAGGCAGTGACTGGAAACACTCAGGAAGCTGTGTGTCCAGTTGTGTCCAGGTGTTTCAAACTTGGAAGATTGGGAAATATTTGGGTTTTATTTGTTTTTCTTTTGTTTATTTAGCTGCAGGTGGGTTTTAAAGCTCAGTTATATCAGTCAGGCAGAGGCCTCAGATAAGCTTAACAGTGAGCAAAGGTTACATGAACTTTTATATACGAAAGAAACCAGAATACAGCTGCTGATTTTAAACGCACTTCAGCCTGTTTGTCATGTTCGCGTGGACGTCTGCTGCAGGTCTGATTTAAAGGATCTTAATGAAATCTGCTGTTTCTCTACCTGCAGTCACTTTAATATTTCAGAGTCTGACTCGTGTTTCTGTCCTCAGGTGCGGACGCTGGGCCCGCTGGGGTCAGGTGACGACGTGGGCTCAGATGAGCGACTCGGCATGTTCATGGAGCTGGTGGACGGCGTCTTCCTGCACAAGATCATGACCCACATGTAGGTGGCTGCACGCAGTTTTATTTGCATGAGTCAGTGAAAACTGGTCGCCAGTTTCTGGGTTTTTTGGGTGGTTTTTGTCTGTGCGTGTGTGTCTGAGTACATACGAGGTAAGTGAGTTAATCCAGTGTTTCCTGTGTGTGTCTGTGCGAGTGCATTCGTGAGACCACATCCTGAGTTTCAGGTTGTAAACGTCACAGCCAGATGTGCTGCTCGGCGCTGCAGAAAGAAACGGTTCAAGTATCAGAGCTTTTATCGGCTGCAGCCGCCTCAGAGCAGCGCTCAGGTCCAGGAATTAGACTGTGCTGTGTGTGATGAGCAGAGTCTTATAGGTTGTGTTTAGTGTGTGTGGACCTTCAGGAGGATGAACAGATGTGCACACACTGCACATCTATACAGCTCGTTCTTCCACTGCAGCACCAGCTTTTCTGCAGCCGCCGCTTTGATAAACGGTGACAGGTTTCAGAGCTGATTCATAGCGTGCAAAAGCAGACTGAGCCACTAATAAATAAACTCAGAGACAGTCTGAACTAAGGAAGTGTAATAGTTCAAGTTTTTCCAGACTAATATTAATTGGAAATTTAACAGCTGATTGCAGCCATCACTATAAGAAAAGGTCCAGTTAGGAGCAGCGCCACAGCGGCTTTAACTCAACCAGAATGTGACTGACATGCAGAATCGTGCACGCAGGATAACAGAAGAAGGTGCAGCACATACTCACTCATATTAGAGCAGCTGCACATCTGACACAGGTGGTGCACAGGAGGTGTTGGTGGTGTTGTGAAATGTAATGATGGCAGAAATCCACAGAAGAAAAATTTTTATTTTAAACTTTTAAAATTCAGTCATTCATTTCCCAGCAGAGTCACAGGAAGGAGTCTGTCTGTGGAAATACAGGAAGAGTGTGCTCTGGAGGCTCAGACGGGACCTGTTTGTGTTTTTTTTTTTTTTATGAGATTTATTGATATTAAAAGCAGAAAACAGCAGCAGGCTTATCCTTTAATATGCTCTGGTCTGATGACCCTGATAATCCACTGGTGTGGGACGGCCCTGTGCCCCCAATCACACCACATGTTCATGTTAGGTATTGTTGTTGGTTATTGTCCTCAGAAACAGCGATAATCAGACTATTGTTCTCCACGGTCAGGGTCGGCTTGGCCGAGGGGGGGGCCGTCAGGACCTGCCGGGGGTTTATGGGAAACTGGGTTACAGAGGAGGAGTGAGGAATATGAAAGGAGACGGTTAGAGAGCCGGAGGAGCAGTGAGCTGTTAAATCACTGCGCTATCCACAGAAACTCACAAACCTGCAGTAACTCCAGAGTTTAACGAGGCCTCTGGAACGGACCGACTGACGGAGAGCAAAACTACAGAAAGTTTAATGTCCTGGAAAAAATGAGCTCACAGTTAAAGTTCAGACTGAGCCGCTGAAAGAAGCCGGAGTGGAAGAAAAATGAAAAGTTCCCTTAAAGTGAGGAATGACCAAAGCTGCCGCAGGGGAAATGTGAGGCTGAGGTTTGTTTACTCTCCTGATTGATTACCTGACAGGTTTTTTATCGGTGTGGCACACTCTGCTCGTTTCCAGCTCCTTGTTTTGTTTCTTTGACTCCATCAGAGCAGCTTTGCAAGATTCACCGTTCATAATAATTCTCCTTTATCTGATTCAGCCCCTCACTGTCTGAAACAAGCTGTTTTAGCCCCCGCCCCCCCAAAAAAACAAAAACTTTCTTCTGATAGGCTGTCAGCATGTGGGTGGACCTACCGGCCGCTTCCTAAAACATCATCCAGATCCAGTAATTGTGGAAAAAAATCAGCGTTAGCAGCGCATCAGAGACTTATTTTTCAAGTTCTCTCGTTCCCCTTTAGGATGATTTTGTGTGTGTGTAAAACATCTAAGAAGTGTGTCCTTTTGTCAGACTGAGTGTGAAGGCTGTGTGCGGTTCGGGGTTTTAACAAGTTTTGACAAAATAATGTGCTCAGCTTTGTTCGTGTTTTCTTCAGCAGTTCTTAGCTACACTCCCTCCAAACTACTGGAGCAGTTTGACATTAAAACAAAAGCTCAACACCTCAGCGTCATGCGTCAGGCCGACATCACGATTCCAGCAGTAGGTCAGACAGTGAGACACGCCCCCTGTTCACATGTTAATCAGGCTGACGTGGGGACGGATGCCTGCACCATAGTTACCGTGAACCTGGAGCATGTGTGGGTCTTTGTGTGTGTGTGTGTGTGTGACAATCTTTGTTCTAAACAGCCACAAACGTCAGTCTGAGCGCGCCTGTGGTGTGTTTGTGTGTCTCCATAGCGACCCGAGCCCCACCAATCAGAGGCTGAACAAGAACATGAACAATGACGTGGCGCTGCGCCTTCACAACCTGACGGTCCTCACCCGACACATCAGGACGTACTACCAGGTACACACACACACACACACGCACAGTCTGCTCAGAGACACTCACTCACTTGCTCACCTGTGTCACACCAATCGGTGACCTCAGGTGCTACTAGCGGGAGGTGAGGCAGGAAGTGTGTTCACATCGCTGGAAACGGCTGCTCTTGAGTAATGACCTTTCACCCCTGCTTTATTTGTGTGCTTGCTGTGGTGGTGCTTCCTGTGGCGTTAAGTGGCGACTGACAGGAGACATTTACCTCTCACAGAGCAGCAGTGGCGCCCGAACGGGAACACAAGGACTGTTTGTGTGTTTGTCTGAAAGTGAATCACAGCCTTGCGTGCGTGTTCATGTATTTTCTATAAATCAGAGATAAGCAGCTCAGATGAAGCTGATTTGGCTGAGCTGCTTCACATCCTGCACATACATACACACACGCGCACACACTTCCTCTCAGACTTCTTACACTGCCAGCTGTGTGTTATTTGATGGTATATTTTCTATGAGTTGTTAAAATCGAGTTGTTGAAGGCAGCTGAAGTGTCTGCTTATACAGACACCTCTGTGTGTGTGTGTGTGTGTGTGTGTTGAGCCTTGTAATGATCTGGTTCCTGGTATCTCTGTGGATAGTTTGTCTTGAGGCTGAACACAGGAAGTGGAAACACCTGCGACTGTACAAGCTGCTAAAATAAAACTTCTTCCAGGAAGCGGCAGACACACGCTGCATCCTCCTGGCTGCAAACTGGAACTGAGCCACCTCCTTCAGCTCTTCAAGGTGTTCCCAAACCAGCAGAGACACAATCTCTTCAGCTGATCCTGGGTCTGCCCCGGAGTCTCCTCCCAGTCTCCATTGGCTCCTTTCATTGTGGAGGAGCAGCAGCTCTACTCTGTGCTCCTCCTGAATGACCTCCTGTCTCTAAGGCTGATGGAACTGAGCTAGAAACCCTCTGCAAATAGAAAGTCAGTTTATTTTATTAAATGTAAGATATCATCGGCATATGCTGATATCTTAGGCCTGCTGTTTTTCCACAGAGCGTTGGGTGTGATGGTGCAGCTGTTGCAAAGCTTCCAGGCTGGTGACGGCCTCTCTTATCATGATTGGCTGGAAATTTTCCATCAGATTGAAGCTGCTGATGGAAAATGTTGTTGTGTGTTTTTAGTGGCTGGCTAAGCACAAAGAGGCAGTTTGACTTCTCGCATTGCTGATATTTGACAGAGCTCCTCATTTTCATACAGGTTTCATACACTTCCATCATTCTCTGCATGCAGTCCAAATATCTGCTGAACGGCTGAGAGAGCAAGAGTAAAGCACCTTGATGATGGTGCCCTCCTTCATATTTTAGGCCACATTAGTTTTTATTTCCTTTGTCTGCAGGTTAGCAATAACAGAAAGGAGCAGCTGAGCGTCCTTCAGATCCATTTGGAGGATTTTGGTTAGTTCTGGTTCTCAGAGGGTCTCTGCTCTGAGCTCTCTCCACATGTGATGTTTATTTGAGGAGCTGTGAGGCTCAAACCTCGGTCCTCTTTGGTGGGTCTGCTGTGGATGTTGATGTGTGTTTAGGATCAGCTGATCGCCCTGATCGATCCTCCTGCTGAACAGCTGCAGACGTGCTCCTCTAATCAGTCTCTCTGTTTGGCCTCCATCAGTCCACAGGAGGTGTTTGAATGTTGTGGTGAGGATGGAGGAGATCTTTGCTCCTGCTGTTCCCGTCAGCTGACCTGCTGCTTAACCTATTTTAAAGTTCAGAGTTCTGCTGCTGCTCAGAGCAGGGGAGGAGGCTGCTGACTGTGTGTGTGTGTGTGTGTGTGTGTGTGTGTGTGTCAGTCACTCTGAGCAGGATGGAGTTAGTCTGGTGATTTTTAATCCGTGTGTTCAGAGCGCACACACCTGCAGCTGTTCGTGTGGAGCTGGGCGTCGGCTTTCTCCTAATTAGATGAAGTCCCAGTAGACACAGACTGGTCTGCTGAGTCCTCCCAGTGTCCCCTGTGTGTGTGTGTGTGAGGGGGTGGGTGTGCTGTACAGAGCTCAGTAACCTGATCTCTGGTGCTCTCCTCACTAACCTGTTTACTGTTTTCAGGCTCATGCTGTTTTCTCTGCCTGACTGTGGACAGTTATTGATCTGTTTATCAATAAAACATTAATCAGTGACAGTTTACTGCCAATAAAAGACAAAGATGTTGAGAAAAAGATGCCTCTGTGTGTCTGAAATGGGTTCGAAGAGGAAAGGACCTCTTACCCTGGAATATAAATTATATGTACCTACATGTATGCGGCATCAATCTGTGAAAGATCAGCTGAGTAATCTTTTTTATGTACAGTAACTTTATTATATTCAGAGAGGTGTTAAATTGTACCTTCATCCTGTGAATATTTTCACAGCTTCAGCCCTCCAGGGTGGGTCTAAATTTGGCACTTTGTGAGTGCAGCTAACGGCTGTGAAACAAACACACTGATCACATCGATCAAACGGTTTAGGTCCTGAAGGCCTTTTTCAAAATCCTGCAAGGGGACAATTTTGGGTTCAGTATCTTAGACCAATGTTAGTATCTTAGCACTGAGACCAGGCAGGCAGAGGATCAAACCACTGACCTTTGAACCAGCAGTTCCTCTGCTATCCAGCAGGGGCACCACAGTGAGTCAGTTCCCATAGAGTCCCTTGTTAAAACATTTCAGCAGAAATAAACATGTTTACAGCCTGATACAGAAACTGCTTTGGTCTCTGTAGTTAATTTCCCTCTTCATAACAGCTCTGTGGAGGGAGGATGTTTCTATAACTCGCCTGTTTAAAGGTTGCATTGTTGGTGGCGTGGTCTCTTTGACTGACAGGTAGATAGTGACACAGGCGGCTGTAGCTGCTAGCTGTCTGCTAGGCTTCCCCTCAGCTAACTGGAGTCCCTGAACTGGACCTCTGTACGGTTTTTGTGTTGTTGGAGCCTTTTGGAGCAGTTTTAAACAGTCAGTCTTCTCCTGTGTGGGATGCAATCATATTGGGTCTCTATGATTGGGGGTGGCTGTAGCTCAGTAGGTAGAGCAGGTCACTGATCGGAAGGTCAGTGGTTCAATTCCCGGCTACTCCGGGCTACATTACAATGTATCCTTGGGTAAGATACTTAACCCCAAGTTGCTCTCCGACTGTCCTGTCGGAGTATGAATGTGTGTGAATGTTAGCTAATTAAAAGCACTTAGCTTAATTAATCATGGAAGTGCTTGTATGAATGGGTGTGCGTGGATAAATGCGCGTTGTATAAGCGCTTTGAGTGCTCTGACTGAGTAGAAAAGCGCTATATAAGAACTAGTCCATTTACCATATTAATGTTTTATGTGCTCTCAAAGTCCATTTTGGGCTTTGAAGAACATCTCAGACTAATTTCAAATAAAGGTCATGACTGGCCGACCAGATTTAGACCAGAAAACACTCAGTGTGTGACGCCTCTGAAGTGTGAAACTCATGTGAAAGAAGTTTTAATTCTTCTGCAGTAACGTAAGCAGCACTCCTCCTCCTGACCTCCCCTCTCATTTTACCCTCCTCGGTTACTGTGGGAACTGCCGAACAAAGACCTCAGCCTGCAGCATGGGATGTTTTGAACTGTGTATCCTCTGGCCTACTTTGCACACACACCCACACACCACCCACCCCTGGTCAAACACTTCATCAGTGTTTCGTTGCTACTGTCAGGAAAGGCTGCAGCTGTGTATGTGTGTGTGTGTGTGTGGAGGGTGAGGTTGGCCTGCAGGGTAACCAGAGGGCCGTTTTTGATTTTTATCTGCCTACCTACCTACCTACCTACCACACACACACACACACACACACACACGTCTTCTCACGTGTGTGTGTTTGTGTGTGTTGTCTCACGGCGTCTCCAAACAGGAGTAGCTGTCTGTTTAGAGATGCCGCTCACATTCACACAAAAACTGAAAGTGAAGAAAAGTAAAGAGGAGTAACTGTACGGTAACTGTGGAGGACCAAAAATGCCAACTTAAAAATAAAAGGTTAAAAATGAAAAATAAATAAATACAAAAAACAAGCCAAGATTCCGTTAAATACAAAAATCAATATTATTTATATTTCCAGCTGTTACGATTGATGTTAATTCATAATTTATGCATTGTTTTGTAATAAAAACTTGTTTTATTTCATTTTGCTTTTTGAAATTAAGGAATACATTTTGAATAACACGTCATTTGAATGATAGCGCGAAGAAACCGAATTATCAGCTTCACAGAGCGCTGCAGCGTCAGGTGGCTGTTTCGATGGCGGTCACAGTGATGCTGTTAGAAATGAACTGATGCTGTGTTAGTTGTAAATCTGCTGACAGGCTCAGTTTGAGGCAGTTTTGTACTTCCTGTTTTGTTCCAGCGTTTCTTGAGTCTCCTGTGAATTCCATCCAGCCTTTCCTGAAACATCGTCCCGTGGCGCTCTGCTGTGCCGTCTTCTTTGTTGTTCTCCAGTTTGTGTTAAACTGTTCTCTTGTTCTTAGAGCAGCAGCACTGAGAATTTACTGATCCCGGAGCTTTTATTTTTCCACTGCATCGAGCAGTTTTTCCATTCCACTGAGGGCTTCGTGGCCTGACGTCAGGCTGTGGACCCTGCTGAGATGCTTTCACTGAAGTCTGGTTTGCGGTTTACATGTTAAATCAGTGAGAATTTGCTGGAATGGAGACGCTGGCGGCCAAAGAGAAGTCCAATCTCTCGTTAGCTGCCACCATTTCATTGATCTGGGATTAGAAATGTGAGCCCACTATGTCAGTGGGCCATGGATTGAGGCCTGTTTAAATGGGTCAGCACAGCCGGCTGTATTGATCTCTTGTCAGTTTGAGGTGTTAGATCCTGCTGGTCTATTAATCTGATCCTCATTAGAGTTCAGACTTCTCATAGCTGAAGCTTTTTAAACTTTACTCACTCGGCCTGCAGCCAGGATGTGTTTGTGCGTATTTTTTTATTATTTTTTGTATTTAACGGGGACGATGCAAATGAACACGTAACCAGAATGTAACTGATGATTTCCAGGCCTAACTAATCTGCAGTTTTGTCCCCGATTTGAGTTTTAAGATGCAGCTTCATGAGAACAAACTGTCCAGCAAACAGTAATAAAAACGTCCCTGACTCAAACAAACAGACGAGTTTATCGTGCAGTTGGTGGATAAAGAAAAAAGCTGCTCAGTGAATCTGCTGAGCGCTCATGCTGCCTTAAAGACAGATGGTAGCCAGGCCACATGTTTTATTCATGCTGTTGTGTGTGTGTGTGTGTGTGTGTGTGTGTGTGTGTGTGTGTGTGTGTGTGTGTGTGTGTGTGTGTGTGTGTGTGTGTGTGTGTGTGTGTGTGTGTGTGTGTGTATGAGAGAGAGTGTGTGAAACAGACAGGCGGCCTGGCTGGCTCTCGTGTTACCTGTACAGATCAGTGTAACATTATCTGCAGGTACCTAAACACTATAGCAAAGCTGTTCCTGCATCTCAGGTGGAACTGTGGTCAGCTGACTGAGACAGTGTGGTGGTAAGGCTTTAAGAGAGTGTGTGTGTGTGTGTGTGTGTGTGTGTGTGTGTGTGTGTGTGTGTGTGTGTGTGTGTGTGTGTGTGTGTGTGTGTGTGTGTGTGTGTGTGTGTTTTCATGGTAAAATGTGGTCCTGCAGACACCTGCTGTACCTACTTAGGTCATCATCATTGTCTGCAGCTCAGATTACCTGTGGTGTGCCGCAGGGTTCAGCCCCCCTACCTCAGAAGTTTATTATTTATCATTGCCTGCCTGTCATTGCCTCTGGATGCTCACGGCGTCACGCGCCTGCCGAGGCTGCAGCTCCTGCTCACCTGAGGACCAACAGTTAACCGGGCTGGTCCATTAATAACATACAAGTAATTTGACCAGCAGAGACGGTGACATTTAATTATCTAGTTGACCAGCGGTGCACATCCCTGAGTAAAAGGACGCCTGTGGGGATGACATTTCACATAAATACGTCTTCAGTCAGAGATCGTCCCCAGACTGCAGACATGGGCATCGACGTGGCCGACGTGACTGACTCGCTTTAACTTGCTTTTGCAACCTGCTGCTGTTAAATCCACTCAAAAACTTCCTGAAAACGTCATCGTTCCACACACGCTTTACTGTCTGATGCGTTTTCTTCTTCTTCCTTATTGATGTTCAGCAGCTTGTAGCCGCCTAATATCATATTGATATCTGTGTGCAGACCACTCATAAAAACAATCAACCTGCGCACCGTCTCAATCTGCCCCAGACGTACTAAAAGAAAAATGAAACAAAAGTTGGAGCACGTGAACGGGGTGCACCCTGACTTTGTGACAGTAAATCCTGCTGCAAACATCAGCTCTCTCTCCTCTGAGTTTCCCGTGGACAGACCTCATCTCCTCCACGTTGTTCTGCAGCTCGTGGTCCTGGTTCTTCGTAGGGTATAAATCAGTTCTCCATCTGAAAATGGAAAATTTTTGGTTTATAGAACGAGGATTCAAACTTGTTTTTAAATCAAACTTTTCCAGGAATCCAGTCATGTTTCTGTCAGCGTTCATGGATTTTCACATATTTCAGCACTTCCACCCTGATGCAGACACACCAAGCTGTGGTTTGGGGACTCGCTGGGGTCACATCGCAGGGTGGTGTCTGGTTTGCGTGGCCGTCAGCCCTTCCCTGCTGACAGCCACTTCCCTCCTCCTAAAAAAAAACTCAAACGTTTCCCTCTCAGCCCTACTGTGACCTTTGACCTGTGACCTTCACATGATGTGATGAAGGCTCTGATCCTCTGCTTTGAAAACACTTTCATATTAAATGGATTTGTGTGTTCACTCGGGTGTGTTTGGGAGACATTGGAGAATGCTCTGGAATGGAAAGCATTCCCTCCTCGTGGGCTTTTTATTTCCTGACACACACACTCACTCTTTGTCAGCAGCAGGGTGTTTCCTGTTGGCTGGCTGCCCACACACTCACACACACTCGCACACACACACACAGGTATGTCTGGGTCTGTCACTCTCTGGACTTTGATTTGTTTCTGCTGAGCCTGTTTTGATCAAAGTCCGCAGTAAAAACAAGCTGCGCTGATGATGGGCTCATGCTGTGCTGCCCGGGAGGGATTCCTGCTTATTTTAACTCCTTCAGCTCCATCCTCACTTTAGAAATCACCTCCATGAATTTAGCAACAGCTAAAACCTGTCGAGACAACCTCTGCCTTCACAGATATGAGGTAGCAGGGTGAGTTTGTATCACATCCTGACTAACAGCTCAGAGTCATGTCTGCTGCAGAGGTGATGCAGCCCTGATGGTCTTTAAAAAAGCTGCAACGTTTGTGTTTTTGTACGACACAAACTGAGACCTCCGGGTGGAAGAGGGGCTTAAAGCTGAAAGCACGTTTCTGCCTGTGAGTGAAACTCGTGATGATGCCAAGTTTTACTCATCACTGTTACAGGTTTCTCTTAAGCTCTTTAAAATGACACATTAGAGCTCTGCAGATGCTCATTTATGTGTGTTTATGCTTATAAAATGCACAAATATCAGGTCCTTTGTTTTCATGCTTATTTTGAGACTAAGGTCTGTGCCCAGTCAAACGTGTGGATCCATCCACCGCCTTCTTACTAAGGGAGCAGCTGGAAGAAGCTTTCCGCCCCTGTCCGATGCACAGTCATCATCACTGTAATTAAAACACTAAGGATTTCCTTTCTTCACTCTGTTACAGGAGACATTACAGCAGCTGATTGTCATGCCGCTTCCCAACATCCTCTGCATCGCCAAGGACCCAATATCAGGTAACCTTTCTACTCAGCACACCCTCACAGGTACATACAGGTGCTGGTCATAAAATTAGAATATCATGAAAAAGTTTATTTATTTCAGCAATTCCATTCAAAAAGTGGAACTTGTATATTATATTCATTCATTACACACACACTGATATATTTCAAATGTTTGTTTCTTTTAATTTTGATGATTATAACTGACAACTAATGAAAACCCCAAATTGATCACAGCACTCAGCACAGTGAAGTCAGTCAGACTTCAGGGACATCAGTTAGGAACCATCTCACCTGCACAGGTGCAACTCAAAGTGACAATAGGTGCACTGAAGAGGCAGCAACTAGACAGTCCCATAAAGTGAAGGAA
Organism: Archocentrus centrarchus; assembly: GCF_007364275.1. Lineage (NCBI taxonomy): Eukaryota > Metazoa > Chordata > Actinopteri > Cichliformes > Cichlidae > Archocentrus > Archocentrus centrarchus. The sequence continues at coordinate 963,294 of NC_044367.1, forward strand.
CAGTTCAGCAGGTGGTCCGCTCCCCTCCTCCCTCCTCACTGATGGTAGCGCGAGACTACCTGCAGCCCAGTCAGGTGGAACAGGAAGTCCTCCAGTGCAGTCTCTTTACTGTGTCTTTGCAGAACAGCAGCAAACAGCTGGTCTGTGTGTACAGCGATCAGCTGCTCACACAAGCGCGCACACACAACCATTATAATAATTCATGCAGTGTTTTTGTCATCTGTGTTTTTTCATGCTGTAAGCATCGTGTTGTGTCTTCACCTGGAATAAAATTATCTCTGTGCGTAGTTTTGCTTTGCTAAAAGACAAAGTTATTAAATCAGTGTGACCTGGACGTCAGCCCCCTCTAACCCCCACACCTCGCTGCTCTTGCTGTGGAAAATCCTGACGGTGCTCACGGAGGTTATTCAGCCGTGTTGGGTTGTGTTGTAACCACACGTGTTTCTGTGTGTTGTTCCCTCAGCAAAGAGCATGGAAGAACTGAAGAGACTTTTGTTGTTGATTCTGGGCTGTGCTGTGCAGGTAACACACACACACACACACACACACACACACACACACACACACACACACACACACACACACACACACACACACACACACAGCCTCTCCCAGGAATCGTGTTTGTGTCTGTGCTGTTTTGCATGTCTGAGCACAGCCGTTGCTTCATGTTCCTTCTGACTAGGTGCACTCAGGTTGGGCTGGATGTGGGCGGTGCTTCTCCCTCGTTTAAACACCAATCAGTCGTCAGTTTTTGTGTTATGGAAGCAAAAGGCTCTTTGAAGTGCACAGCTTAACATTGTGCTCACAGCTGTCTATATGTAAGATCATTTAGTTTAACAGGAAGTTTGGATGCAGATTTGGCAATTTGATGATGATGATGATACTTTATTGATCCCACAATGGGGAAATTACAGTTAATTTAAGAGTTAATGTAGCAGTAATTAAGCAGGTGTGGTTGGTTGTGTTTGTTCAGCTCTTATAAAGCCATCTCATGGCACTGAATGGAGCGACCTCGTCTTCCGCTTGTTTCCCTTTGTTTGTTTCTCCCTGTCTTCCTATTTTCCCTCCCTCCCTCCCTGCACTTGCTCGACTGGTTCCCAGGAAGTAGAAGGCTAAGAGGAGCGCTGAATGAGGAGAGGGAAAACAGGGAGGGAGGATAAAACCACATGGAAATGATGTTGATGTTGAATCAAATAACTCCAACTCCAGCCCTGTGGATAGCCACTAAAGGCACCACACGTCAGCTTTTGGAGCAAATTTTCCTTCAACATCTAAAAATAAAAAATGAAACCACATCAGTGAGAATGAAAGTGCGCCCAGCTCTTTATCTGCTAATGTGAAGCCTGCAGTCCTCCCAGTTCAACTTTCTCGTAGTTTCACTAGCATCCTCAGCCCAGATGTGTCAAATACCATCATCGAATCTAAGCTCTAAAAGACTGCAGTTAGTTTGTAGGTTTGTATTTGCATCCATTCTCACTCCTAAAGGCTCAGCTGTGCATTTAAAGTGTATCATCAAAGATGACCTTTTATTGATATTTCCCAAAAACTGAGTTTTTAAGAAAAAGGTGAAAAACCAAACTGTAAGAAAGAAGGATGTACGGAGCATGCAGGAATATCATCAGGATATTTTCAGTTTTTCGGAGCATGTAAATAAACTGCATGTGTGATCCCGTCTCCCCCTCGTGGCTCTTAGTAAATACACCAGGAAAACAAACCCCTTCTGAGCCAGTTTACAGGCTTGGGTGGAGGATGCAGAGGTGAGATTTCACCATCAGGAAACAGCCTGCCTGTTAGTGACGTCTGAAAACACTCACTTTTATGTGATGCCGTCTTTTATTATTCATGAGTCCCTGCAGTTTGTACTTTTATTCTTTTTATTTGTATTTATTAATTATAGTTTGTTTTTACATCTTTTTAAACATTTTAAATGTTGATTTCTGCTCGTCTGCCATTTTAAAAGTGCTAAAAAGCAAAAGTTGTTGTTGTTATTTTTATTGTCTTCCTGCACAGATTTTTCTGCTGAGACCAAAATACTGACAGCACAGAGAAACAACAGTCTGCAGGCTCTGTTTGATTTCATGCTTTAACTGTTTTTATTAAGGAGTCTTTATTTCCTCTGTGTGTGTGTGTGTGTGTGTGTGTGTGTGTGTGTGTGTGTGTGTGTGTGTGTGTGTGTGTGTGTGTGTGTGTGTGTGTGTCCTCAGTGTGAGCGTAAGGAGGAGATGATTGAGAAGATCAAGCTGCTGGACATTGAGACTCAGGCTGCCATCGTCTCTCACATCCAGGAGGTGACTGAAATAAACCTGATGAGTGCAGCTCAGATATTTTAATGTTGATGTAAATTCTGACCTGAGATCAGCCTGGCCTGTGAGATGAAGAGCTTTACCTCATTGAACACATCATTATTAAGCTGCACCCTACCTGCTGGAACATCTCCACCTGGAAAGTTTCTCCCAGGTGGAGACGTTCGACTTCACCTTATTGTGGATCTGCCACCTGTTTCTATTTGGAGGCGCTGCCACAAACCTGCAGACCCTCCTGTGATCATCTTCCACCTGCTCTCTACCACAGTGTCTTTTGTCTCTCTCTCCCCACACCCCCAACTGGTCACGGCAGATGGCTGCCCCTCCCTGAGCCTGGTTCTGCTGGAGGTTTCTTCCTGTTAAAAGGGGGTTTTTCCTTCTCACTCCCACTTCCCACCCAAATCTTTGCTCATAGGGGGTAGTTTTGATTGTTGGGTATTCTCTATATTATTGTAGGGTCTTGACCTTACATTATAAAGCACCCTGAGGTGACTGTTGTGATTTGGTACTGTATAAATAAAATTGAATTGAATCTGCATAGAGCAGCAACATGACCTCCTGGTGCCTGTGACAGATGACCTCTTCATGGTGTCTGTGTTGACCGTTATGGTACCTGTGAGATGCTAAAATGCGTCTGCACTTCAGTTTGTTAATAATAGAAAGTGAATTCTCACAAAGACTGAAGGGGAGATGGAGCTCCATCAGAAACAAACACAGGAGAAAGTAGTCCCTGAACACCTAAACTAGTCAAACCAGGACCAACAACAGGACTGAGGTAACTCTCAACCGGCTAATAATTACCAACACTGCACAAACCAACTGAAGGGTTGCTGGTGCTGATGGACCAGAGACCCACAAACCTCACAACCTCTGGTTTGTAGCCATGCAGGTGAGCCTCTGCAGTCAATTAGCACCAGGCGTGAAGCAGACAGAGCAGATTAATGATCAGGTGTGAGTAAAATGACCAACAGGAGAGGGAAGAGTGAAAAAGAGCGGCTGTAAATAACTTTTACATCTAAATTTCAGCTGCATTGTGGGACTTATTTGACCTGCCATATAAAACCCATTTTCTGCTGCAACTGTCTGTCTGTGTGTGTGTGTGTGTGTGTGTGTGTGTGTGTGTGTGTGTGTGTGTGTGTGTGTGTGTGTGTGTGTGTGTGTGTGTGTGTGTGTGTGTCAGGTGACCCACAACCAGCTGAACGTTCTCGACCTGTCCTGGTTGGAGGAAGGAGCGGAGGTCACCCATGAAGAGCTGGAACCTCTGTCCCGCAACATGGCGGCGTCCCTGCAGCAGCTCGTCGACCAGCGCGACAAAGCCAGCGAGGTACAGTTGTGATGCATCATCCACATTTCTTGAGTTTCTTTCAGACTTTAATGTTTATCAGATTTGATTTGATGGATCCGATCTTACGTTTTAAAGTATTGCTGGACTCTAGAATTAACACTTTTTAAAAACTCGATATTTACACATAAAATAACATTAACACAAACCTGCCTTCCAGGTGATTGTGGATCTCACACAGGAGCGGGACTACCTGTCCAGTCAACAGCCCCAGGAGGGGTGCAGGAGCCTGGGCATGATCAGCCCGGAGCGTGGGCAGAGCTCCTCGGAGGTGGGAGCCAATAACGGCGGCTCGGCGCTCTCCAAAGAAGAGAAGCAGCATCTGTCCGTGGAGCTCGCCGACACCAAAGCCAAGCTTCGCCGATACAGACAGGAGCTGTAAGTCACAACCTGCTGCATTCAAACATTCAGATCAAATAAAGTCTGACGGAGTTTAATCAGCTGAAAAATGTGCTTCAGATCATCACACGCTGAGTCTGATGACTGACCGAGGGGACGGGGGGGTCATCTATGCAGAAAGGCTTTTTCTGAAGGCTCTGCCTGTTTCTCATCCCTGGCCTTTCCATCTTTATTGATTTAGCAGAGGTTCACTGACAGTAATAAACTGATAACAGATGTGTGGTAAATTGTGTTTGGTGCAGGTGGAAGATTATGGTGCTGTCATGGTGTAATCACAGAGTGGCTCCATCTGATTGGAGGTTAACAGAAGGCACACCTGCATTACTCACTCCAAGTGTTTGTGCTGAGCACACACACGTTTTAACCCTCACAGGACAAACTGCTGTATATTTCTGTGTGCCACTATTTTTATTCATAACAGTGCTTCCTACCATGAAGGCTCTGCAGGGTTTGGTTCAGCAGGAGACAGAAAGCTGAAATCTGTGCCTATTTTTTAATGTGTTGGTAATTATTTCATAATGAGGCATCTCATTTTGATAGTTTTCAGATATTCCAGTAATCTGAATATTTTGAGTGTGTTTTTGACTGATGGCATGAGAACATTTTGGAGTCACAGGTGGAGGAAACAGTTCAGGGATGGAGCAATAAAAGAATTCCTGTCTAAAATATAATGCATGACCCCGCTCGGCCATTGTAGTCGCTTAAACAGCTGACACAGCACAGTGTAATAAAGACTCGGGGAGAGCGTGCTGTGAGCGGTCAGACTCGTCGGTGTGTGGCTGATTTTTAGTTCGGCTTGTTGTCATAGCCGCCATAACTCGAGAACAATGTGACCCAGGATGCTCAAATTCACACCATAGATGCTGTTTAAGTCAGACCAACTTTACTATTATAGCACTTTGGCATTGGCACCCGCTCAGCAGTGCTCTTGTAATTATAGATTGTTAATCTGCATGTGTGTATTTGCAGGGAGGAGAAGACAGAGCAGCTGATGGATTCAAAGCATGAGGTGGAGCGTTTGGATCAGGAGCTGCAGAGACTGAAGCAGGAGGTGAGGACCCATCTGTGAGACTGGGAGCAGAAAAGGAGGAAGGAAGTAGAATAAATGCTCTGATTAAATGCCAGACACGAGAACAGACTGAGTCACACTGTTTGATAAAAGCACTGAGGCTCTTTCAGCTGCATGAACAAGTTTAAAAGTTTAAGTGTTCACGGGGAGCATTTTTCTGAGAGCCAGCGCTGCAGTGGAAGTTCATTTCTCTGCTTTCCTGATGCTCAGCCGGCTTAGTTGGGATTCTGCCTAAAATAAAAAAAAGAAAAACAGATACAAGGCCTATAATTATTTTTAAAATTGTCCAAAGAGAACAGCAAATGTTAAATCTGAGAAATGGGATTTCTAATTGGAAAATATCTGCTCATTTTGCCAGCAACACTTTTATAAAATTGTTCCAGGAGCAACAAAAACCTGGAAAAATTGGAGCTGTTGGAACATCTGACAACTAATGTGGTTAAATAGTGACATGGCTGGATGTAAGAAGATCCCCCCAGAGAGTCTGAGGGGTTTTAGAAGTAAAGATGTGCAGCGGGTCAGCACTCTGTGTGGGCAAACAGGTTCAGAATAAATTCAGAAGAATCAGAGGCTTCATCAGCAGTTCATGATCTGAGGAAACGCAGAGAAGCATCTGCAGAGCTGGATGCTGGAAGTGTTCAGACCCTCAGACCTGATTCTTTGCTTGGCATCACTGCACAGGCTAAACTGACCTGGATACAGGCCACACCATCACCCATTGAAAACAGCTCCATGTAGCAGAAGCACCACAAAGGAGCAGCTGGAATCCCACATCAGCAACGACCTTACACAACTTCCCCGAAACATGACGCATTCAAAAACAGTCAGATTTATCAGTTTGAGCCTTTGATTTGTTCTCTTTGGACTCTTTAAATGATTATTGTGAAAGCAGAGCAGAATTTAATTCTGTCCAGATGAGCGAGCAGCTCTTTAACTGAATATTGTTTGCACATAAAAACATTTTTCAGCATGTGGCATGAAGAGGGGACAGTGCTGCTGAGATTATTTCTAACATCTTCCTCTCACACAGTGAGGATTAAATACTTTTTACAGATTAAATCTGATCTAAGGTCAGCAGTCTGAAATGGTCTCTGTCAGTTTGTCCCAGTTTAATAAACTGGTTTTGAGCACGCAGCAAAGATGATGAATAAGATTAATAAATGTACTTGAGCGCAGTACAAGATAACCATCTCTCTCTCCTCGTGTAATCCTGCGCTGCTTCAGTGGCATGAAATTGCCAACAGATTAACAGCATCAGGAGAGGAAGCTGCATTATCACGATACAACTGTTTGTGTTAGTGAAAGAAGTGCTGGCCTGCCTCAGGGCTTTTAACCTAAAGCACTGGATGGTTTTAGGACGTTTTAACTCATTCAGAGGGATTTTGGTGTCCACAGTGTTTCAGAGTCCTGATCCTGTGCCACAATACAAAGCACCTTGAGGGCACCTGGGTGGCTTAGTGGTGAAGCCGGCGACCACATACATATGCCGCGTTGCAGTGCGGGCGGCAGGGGGTTCGCGTCTCGGCCCGTCGCTGATTTGCCCGCGTGTCTTCCCGCGTATCTTTCCCCCATTTCCTGTCTCCGCTGTGGCCAAAAATGCAAAAAAAAAAAGAATAAATAAAGCGCCTTGAGGCAACTGCTTGTTGTGGTTTGACGCTCTATAAATAAAATTGAATTGAATCCTGCAGCTTTCATTTTGTCCATGGATGCATATATTAGAGGTTTGGATTAACAACAGGAAGAAAAAGTGGTGATAACATGTATGTATTTGTCTTTTCTTTCATTCAGAACCAGTCTCTGTCCATTGAGGCCCGTTCTGCCCGAGTGTACCGGGACGAGGTGGACTCCCTGCGGGAGCGAGCCGCTCGGGTCGACCGCCTGGAGACCGAACTGAGCAGATGCAAAGAGAAACTCAACGACGTTCACTTCTACAAAACCAGAGTGGAGGTAAAACAGGAGCTGCACACCTGACTCGAGTGTACGCAGATCAGCCACAACATTAAAACCACCGACAAATAACCACCTCAGCACGACAACGGCTGCAACATGGAGCTGTAGTTCCTCTAATGTCCAGAGTTATAGTTTTGGATTTTACGTTACAGGTTAGCTTTAGTTTGTTTTTATTTATTTTTTTCTAATTCAGTTAGTTTTAGTTAGTTTTCAGAGCGGTTTTGCTCATTTTTATTCGTTTTAATTTTGGATTAATGCTTAGTTTTAGTTTAGTTTTTGTAAGTTTTAGTATTTCATACTTTGTCAGGTGCAAGATTCAAAAGTGACTATTGTGTAATAAAACTCAACAAAAGATACCGTTTAAAGAAAAATATTCGGCGTGCGGTAGCTCAGTGGTGGAGCAGGCGAGCACATATATGCTGCGTTGCGGTGCAGGCGGCGCGGGTTCGAGTCCTGGCCTGTCGCCAGTTTGCCCGCGTGTCTTCCCCTGTATCTTCCCCCCGTTTCCTGTCTCCCACCACTATCAGCTGCTGTGGCCAAAAATGGTAAAAAAACAAAACAATCAACTGCTCACAAGACAGCAGCACTACGTGCTAACTGTGTGTAATATTAAAGACACTCATGAACATCAACAGGGAGAAACAAAACTCAGTAAATTCTACAATAAACTCCACAATAATCTTCAGCATCAGTGGAGCAGATTAACACCTACATGTGGTGTTTGACAGAAACAAACTCTTTGAAGGAGTCAAAGCTCAAATCCAGCCGCATCCTGATGTTCTGACGAGTAGTCACATTTCTCCAGATGTGCACGTCAGCTTACCTCGTAGGATCAGAGCGGTTTCTGTAGCTGCCTTGTGTGCGCTTCTCAGGTGGACTTTGATGTTGGTGGTTTTTTCCAGGCTGAGAAGTGTTCCGCACGTTTTTCATCATCCACAACAAGACACTCGTTTCTATCTGTGCTGTCGTACTCAAAGAAACCCCGTATGAGACCGCTGCCATTACTTTTCGGATCAGCACAGTGAGCACACACAGGCACACTGTTGCCCGATGGCGCTCCCAGCTTTAACTCGTAGAGCGGAAAAAATGATTTCATATCAATCCACAAGGCTTTTAAATAAAATAACAAACATGAAAACGAAGGTCATTTTATCTATAATTTCAGTTTTGTAAACTCAGAAAACAATTTTAGTTATCGTTTTTTCCTTTTAATTATAGTTTTTATTTATTTCAGTTAACAGAAATGCTCAATTTCAGTTTTCATTATTTCATTCATTTTCATTAACTATAATGACCCTGCTAATCTCCACTCGAGGCTGGCTCAAAAAGTGAGTCAAATACCAGAAACTAATGGATGACATCACAGTGGCTACTTCCATCTTTTACATACAGTCTGTGGAAGGACTGAGCAGCTTTGCAGTTGAACGTTGGAAGCATGTGAGCATCAAAACAGCTGGATGGCCGATGCACTGTGGGAAGAAGGCGAGCTCTGAGGGATGTTAAGCTGTGAAACTTTGGGTTCATTGTTTGATCACCTACCTGAACACTGCTGCAGACCGTGCACACACTTTGGCAGCATCCTCTTTCAGCAGGATGATGCTTCATGACACACTGCAGACACGGCACAGGCACACTTTGAGGGAGAGGTTCAGGTCAGAGTCCTCTGACCTTAAGAGGTATGGACCTCTTAAAGGATCTGGGGCTAACATCACCACACCTTCAGAGGTCTGTGAAGTCCACACCTCCACACGAGAGGAGCCGTCAGGTGGTTTCAATGTTGTGGCTGATAGCCGCAACATTTTATTTTCATGTTCTGAATCTCATCATATTTCTGTTCTGTTCTCACACCAAACTTGTTTCTTACTGCAGTTAATCTATAACTCCGTTAACCATTTAATAGCCAGCTGTCGGGGGCAACATGCTGTAAGCCGCCTTTAACGCCCATCCAATTGTTGCCAACACGACTGGGCAAGCGCACTTTGTGTTACCGTAATTACATGACAATTATCCCCTTGGAAAAAATCCAAATGGTTTCTGAAAGCTGAGGCATTGTGCTCCACAGCCAACATAGGATTATTACCGTAATTTCACTCACACTGTTACAGGAACCCCCGCGAATGGCGGCACTTTTGAAATACCACTGCACGGCCTGCCGTAATCTGCCAGTAATCTGCCACTGACAGTCCACTCTGTGTGTGTGTGTGTGTGTGTGTGTGTGTGTGTGTGTGTGTGTGTGTGTGTGTGTGTGTGTGTGTGTGTGTGTGTTTTTCAGGAGCTCCGTGAGGACAACCTGACTCTGCTGGAGACCAAGGTGTTGTTGGAGGCGCAGCTGTCAGCCTCAAGGGGGCGCTGTGACAAACTGCACACGCTGGAGAAAGACAACCTGTTACTGCGAGCTAAAATCCACGACCTGGAGATGGTATTACTCACACTCAAGCTGTCATGTGTCATATACAGTAACAGTCACCGTGTCAGATGTTTCCAGATGTGAGTCACATTTGAAGAGTTCTGTGGCTCTAAAATAAAAGCTGGGCTGGATGGTATAGACATAAATATTTAGCAGCGTGTAGGATGAGAACACCTCCTCTCACTCTCAGGATCAACAGACAAACCTTAGAAGGTCTCATCATTGTTTCCACCTCGTTAGCAGCTTTTCACATGCTGTCAGTAACATTAAAAAAACAAAGCTTTATACAAACCACTTCCTGTAACAAAGAGTTGCCAGAACTTCACCACAAGCACACATCTGTGATCAGTTATTTGATAAATAAAATGCAGTGTAACAGAACACAAGTCTCTGATGGACTGGCTACCTGTCCAGGTTATAGCCCACCTCCTACCCTGTGACAGCTGGGAAAGGCTCCACCCCCTCCAAGCCTGAACTGAATAAATCATTAAGACAGTGGATGGAAAACAAAGAGCTTACTAAGCATAGTTTTTAAAAAAAAAAAACAGCTCAGGAAAACATTGGTCACCCTTTTCTCATTGTTTGGCCATCCCTCTGTCCTCCATCCCTCTGTCCTCCATCCCTCTGTCCTCCATCTCTCTGTCCTCCATCTCTCTGTCCTCCATCCCTCTGTCCTCCATCCCTCTGTCTTCCATCTCTCTGTCCTCCATCTCTCTGTCCTCCATCTCTCTGTCCTCCATCCCTCTGTCCTCCATCCCTCTGTCCAGGAGCGGGACAGCGAGCGGCGGCGGCTGGAGGAGCTGGTGGAGGAGAACATGCTGCTGGAGATCGGACAGAAACAGAGCATGAACGAGTCAGCCCACCTGGGCTGGGAGCTGGAGCAGCTCACCAAGAACCACGACAACACCAACACTGAGAGTGAGACCTCGCCCTCCTCCCCTCCACCTATCTGTCCTCTGTCTGCCCATCTGTGTTCTCCGTTTTTAACTGACTCTCCTCTCTGATGCAGCCCGAAAGTCACTGGTCCACGAGCTGAACGAATGCGTCTCCAGCCGCATGCTGAAGCTGGAGAAAGAGAACCGGGAGCTGCAGGCGTCCATAGAGAGGCTGAAAGAGGAGAACCACCTCCTGCAGGAGCAGCAGCTCCACACGCAGGAGCTGGACCGGGAGAACCAGAGTCTCAGCAACAAGGTGGGAAACCTGCAGCAGTTAAAGACACGCTGGTGACGGATTAAATAATACCTCACAAACACACCTGGGTGTTAATCAGCCTGAAGCGACTGGTGTTGTGATTTGGTGCTAAATAAATAAAACTCAAAGTTGAAAAGTCATTATTTTTCTGTAATTAGAATCGGTGATTTGCAGACAGTGAGGCACAGCATCACAAAATCAGTGTCCAGCAGACATATGAAGGACATTTGATTACAGAGGCCTCAGTGGTTTTTACCCTTCAGCCTAAAAAAAGCTGGTGGGGTGTTATCATCACCCCGCCGGGCGCGCCGGTGGCCAGTTTTCAACTTTGTGAACATAATAACTGGAGAACGATGTAACCAAGGATCTTTAAATTGATGCCATAGATCTGCTAAAGATCTCAGATGACTTAGTTCTTACCGTAATGAACCAATCACAGGCAGTGACCATATTCTCAGAGGTTTATATTTTTATGATTTGAGCATTTCTTATTCGTGGTTCTTACTCAGAGATTTGCTTTTGAGGCCGGTAGTCTCCACCAAACTCCAGTCACAAGAACAGGTGAGCAGACAAACACACAAGCACACAAACTTCGTGTTTCCTGTGAAGTAAAACGCGCTGTTTTTATCAGTGGAGTCTGGTGGATAAGAAAAAAGTTTCTTCAAATTAGTGAACACTGCCTGTTTCTACATCTAAATTTAAGTTAACGTTTACCTTCAAACTCTTTATTATTTACGTCTCCATCTGAGCTGCAGGAGAACTTTGAGAGCGAGATGCAGAGAAAAGGGATCAATGCAGGAACACTCGCTGTAAAACAACAAGAACTAAAACACTGATAATTAACTCCAGTTCACACTTTAACCACAGTTCTGATTTGCACCTGGTACCAGAGAAAAAGTGAAATGTAAAATATTTGAAATGAATCCTACAGTGATCCTGTAAATGATCTTTTACCTGTCAGCCACCTGTTTCTAAAAACTACCTGGGTTTCTGTTTTAGTTGGAGCGACTCCAGGGTTTATTGGACCAGGAGAAAATGACCAATCAGGACATGGAATCTCTGGGGGAGGAGCTACTGAAGGAGAAACAGAGTCTAGAGCACGAGTTGCACACTCTGAAGGCGGAGAAGGATCGACAGGTGTGTATCACACTCAGGTAACATTTGCTTTATTGTCAGCCAAAGAAGAGACCAGCTGACTTCCTGTTCTGCCATCCAATCAGATCTCAGAGCTGGAGAGTGAAAAGCAGCACCTGGCGGAGGCGGTGGCATCCCTACAGGAGCGCGCTCAGTCTAACAGCGAGGCAAGGGTCCGCGAGGTGGAAGCAGAGAACCGTTTGCTGCACCAGAGCATCACCGACACCAGCTCTCGATTGGCCAGCCTGGAAACGCAGCTCAAAGGATCCAATGAGGATGCAGAGAGGCTGAGGGAGCGGGCAGGGCGGTGTGAGGAGGCGGAGCGAGAGTTGGCTCGGCTGGAGAGGAACCGGGAGGCGCTCAACAGAGAAGTACATAAAAATATATTTCTTTTCTTTTCTGAAGACTCAGACTGCAGCACAAATGTAATGCATCTGTGTTGCCTCCAGGTGGCATCTCTGCAGGCATGTAGCGAGCGCTCAGAGGCTCTGGAGAAGCAGGTGTCCTCCTTGGAGCAGGAGGTGCACAGGTTGAAGCGGGAGGCAGAGGAGAACCAGCGGGAGCTGCAGCAGCTGATGAAGCAGGAGACAGAAAACAGCCTCCTGTCCAAAGAAAACCTGGAGCTCCGCTGCTCCCTGGAAAGCCTGCGCTCCTCATCCACCCGCCTCACAACTGTACAGGAGGAGCTTCAGGAGGCACAGAAAGAAATGCAGGAGCTGCAGAGGAGGCTGGAGGAAGCTGGAGAGGAGGCGCAGGGAGAGAGAAAGCGAGCAGAGAGGCTGGAGGTGAACCTGACAGCTCTGAACCAGGAGAAGCATCGCTTAGAAGAGGAGATGGAGAAGAGCAAAGAGGAGAGGGTGGAGGAAGAAAGGAGGAGGCAGGAGACAGAAAGCAGAGAGGAGGACTTGAGGAGGGAGGTGGGGGAGCTGAGGGAGGAGCGGAGGAGACGAGTGGAAGGAGACGAGGAGAGGAAGAAGCTCCAGCTGGACCTGGAGCAGTCGGAGAAGGGCAGGAAGCAGCTGGAGAAGGAGAGCTGGAGGATGAGGACACTTTTGGAAGGGAAGGAGACGGAGCTGGAGGAGAAAACGAGGAGGCTGACTGAAGTCACGAAGGAGGGCGGAGCTCTCAAGAAGGAGATGGAACGGCTGAAGGAGGGGGCAGTGAAAGCAAAGGAGATGGAGCGGGAGAACAAGGAGCTTCAGAAACAAGCGACTATTGACAAGAGGACATTAGCCACGCTGAGAGAGGTGAGAGGAGGAGGATTTGAGCCTCATCGGCAGATTGAATTTTAATGTTTTTATCTGAGCAGATTAAGGAGTTGAGTTTGTGGTACAGATTAATCAGATTGTAATTTGAGTTTAGTGTTTCTGAACTCACTGTTTAGCTCGAGCTGAGAGTCTCTGGTTTGTGCGGGTGAACCTGAGGAGGAAGCATCAATGCATCTCTGTCTGCTCTCAGTTTGTTTGCTTCGGCTCTCCGTCCCTGAGGCGTGAGGCCGCAAGGCTGCTTAATTATGGGAAAAAAATGACAATTTTATTCATACAGCACATTTCATTGTTCTCAAATTCAATGTGCTTAATACAGAAGACAGTAACATAAAAACCTCCGTAGATTTACACTGAAAACTAAATATAACTAAAACTAAATAAAACTTTACAAAGAAGCAAAATGCAAGTTAACACACACACACACACACACAATGCAGATGTTGACTCCAGTTTGGACCCATTTGATTGTTTCTGGGTTTCTTTGTGTTTGGACGCAGGAGCTGGTGTCAGAGAAGCTCAGCATTCAGCAGCAGAGAGTCGAGTTGGAACGACTGAACGAAGAGCTGGAGAAGATCGGACTGAACCGGGAGAAGCTGCTGCAGCAGGAGCACACGCTGGAGGACAGGTGAGATCCTCTCATCTCATTTCTGTGAGACTGAGTCTCTTGACAGGTGACGGATGGATTTTTTTGGTGCTTGAATGTCAGCAGGTACAGGCTGCTGGAGTCTCGGCTGGAGGAAACCGTCCAGCAGACCATGAAGATAAAGGAGGATAAAATCTCCAGCCTGGAAAAGAAGCTGGAAGAAAGCAGCGCTCTCAACAAGACTCTTCGTGCTGAGCTGGAAGCTGTAAGGAAATGCAAACTTTGACTTCCCTCTATGTCTGTAAAGTTGAAGATATGAAACAGTCAGACACTTTTTTCCTGCTGCAGGCTCATCAGACGGTGTCCGCCTCGCATCAGCAGCATGAGGAAGTAAACCATAGCTCCCAGGAGCACCCAGCGTCTGACCGCGGCGCCACAGCTGAGCTGCTTCGAATCAAAGACCATCTGATCGATGTGGAAAAGAACGTGAGACTTAGATATTCAGCTGATATTTCTGATTATTTATTTCCACACTCAGCCTGTTCGTCATATTAATATTGTGTTTTTGAGATCTGTCCATTTGTACCTGAAGGTTTCCTGTGCACTAAAAAGTCATTTAACACGAAAAATACTTAATGTTGCGTTTTTAATTTGATGTTTTGAGATGGTTGTAATATGCACACACAGTCAGCAGGCGGCCTGAGTCCAAGGCAGCATTTTGTAAATCTTTGTGCTGCATGGATTTAGTATTTTTTGTCTTTGGTGTCACTGTTTTGTCCAGAATGCCTCCCTGCAGACGGAGAGCAGTCTGCTGAAGGAGCAGCTGAAACAGCTGGAGAACCAGAACACTTCCCTCAACAACCAGATGGCGGCGCTGCAACGACACACCACCACGCTGCAGGAGCAGAATTCAGCGTTACACACGCAGACGGCGAAGCTACAGGCACGTCACTTCGTCACGCAGGTTTAACTTGAAACGATGTTTAAATTTGGGCCGTCCTCCTCATTGTTCATCTCTGTGTCCTCTCAGGTGGAGAACTCCACCCTCTCCTCTCAGAGTGCCTCTCTCATGGCCCAGAATGCAGTGCTTCAGGGCCAGGTGACCGCTCTGGAGACAGAGGTGGAGTCGTGGCAGCGGCAGCGCGAGGAGGCGTGGCGAGCTAGAGAGAGTGTGCTTAGTGACCACGAACGCCTGCTGAACGTTCATGAGAGGCAAGCTCACGAGTACGAGCAGCTGATCAGTCAGCACGCGGCGCTGAAGGGCAAGCAAAGGGCGCTAGAGGGCGAACACAGGACGCTGCACACCAAGTAAGTGGAACATGTGGGATTGAAGGTCTTAAATAAGTCATAGAGGGGAAACTGTTCACAGACAGCAGAAGCGCGCCATAATCAAGGCACAAGTTTTAATCCAGCCCACATTTCACTTTACATTCTTCATCATTTTTGGCCTTCGCAGTTACAGCTGTGGTCTGCACACTGATGTGATCCCTGTGCACAGGTGAAACCACACAGACACCTACACGCAAGCACAGAATACAACAGAAAGGTGGGAGTGTGTGTTCAGTGTAAACAGAAAGTTTCTGTTCTCAGACGTCGTCTCTGCTGAGGAAACCGAGCACAGACGGGAAACTTTGTTCATTCGAGCTGAATTTATCTCACCTTTGACCCTTTGTCGGTCGTGCTTCGAGTTCCCCTTTTACCTTTCTCTCCCCAGGGTGGCCCTGGCTCAGGCTGGAAATTTTTCACAATTAAGTCCACTTTTTCGAAATAATCCACAAAAATCGAAATAATCTACAGGAATCGAGCAGGATTCGTTTCAGTGATTTATTTCCACAAAGTGTTACAAAAAGCGAGAGCGCGCAAGCACCTCTCAGGAGTGTACAGTGGTTAGTCCAGCAAAAAGAAAAACAAAGAAAAAAACTGCTTCAACAATGGAAAACAGGGCATTTATACCCTCTCAGCGGGACTTTCCTCCACCCCAAATTATTATGCATAAATTGTCACCCTTTGCTATTTAATCACCCCATCAACTTTTCGGGCACCCTTCACCCACTTTAGGACACATGCTTAAGGCTGCACCTCACAGGTCAAGCTCATAGTTTACAACAGATCAAATAGATGTCACCCATGATGACCTTTTCTACTCAAACCTCTGTTAAGATAAGATAACCAGTTTCTCCCACTTAGCCACGTTTTATTCTTTTCCCCCCTTTTCTGCTATAAAACTGTGAGGGGCCCACAGAACTCCCTTTTTTGTGAGTGCACCTGCTGTAAAAACTCTGCTGAAATATGACGATAGAGTACAAGTGTCAATTAAGACGGTACTTACTCTGGCAACTCTTCACAGGCCCCAAACACGCAAATCTGATCACACAGGTCCTATCCCCACCTCGGTGACCCCAGAACATAAAGCACTCAGCACGGTTGTGTCTGTGTGTGTGTGTGTGTCTGTGTGTGTGTGTGTGTGTGTGTGTGTGTGTGTGTGTGTGTGTGTGTCTGTCTGTGTGTGTGTGTGTGTGTGTGTGTGCGTGCGTGCGTGTCTACCTCCTATCTGCACTTGCCTGGTACTTAAGATAAAAAGTAACAACCCCAGGCACTTATATGAAACTAATATAAGGTGTAAGAATAATATGTGCACATTTGATAAAAGTAATAACACTACAAACAATATAAATGATAAGTAATACAAATACATATATCCCCATATAATGATAAATGTAAATGGTGACTGACAGAGTTGAGGCCCGTTATGAGGCCACACTTAACCACATGTGAATAAATCAATGCTGACAAAAGGGAAAGTCCCTTTTTACATAAGAAGTGAAGGATAATCACTGCTAATAGTGTGTGTGTGTGTATTGGGGGGGGGGGGGTATAGACAGTGTATGAAGTTGATATGGACAACTGAGGAGAGAGAGAGAGAAAAAGTACAAGCAGTGTAAGGGGAAAGAGAGTTCAAAGAGGGGGAGAGAGTACAGAGAATATAAGGAAAGAGAGAGAGAGTTCGGGGGGGGTGTTACAAACAGTATAAGGACAGAGAGAGAGAGTGTGAGGGGAGAGACAGTATAGACACTATAATTCAATTCAATTCAATTCAATTTTATTTATATAGCGCCAAATCACAACAAACTGTCGCCTCAAGGCGCTTTGTATTGTGGGTAAAGACCCTATAAGGAGAGAGTTCAGAGGGGGGAGAGATGGTATAGAGAGTATAAGGGGCTGTTAAGGGCAAAATGGTACAGGCAGTGAATGGAATATATATATTTAGTGGCAAATATCCACTACTAACGGAGAGAAAAAGTATAGATGCTGGATGAAAGTAGCAATAAATTTCCAACACCTTTGAATCACTCTGATTTACATACAGGGAGTATATGAATTTAAGCCACTTTTAGACTCAAGGAGGGAGGCTTCGAGGCAGCGGACATTTAACAAAATAAGACGTCCTCATTTCAGAGTTAAATCTATCGTTTGTAGATAGTTATGAGTCAGACTGTATTTATGATCTGAGGAGTCATTTTTAATGAAATTCACAGCAGGGTGAACATGTGATTATATGCTGTTAGTTTTTAAATGTAGGTATTTCTGTGGTGTTTATGTAGCTTTAATTTTTCAGCTGTTCAACAAACTTTAATCCTTATAGGAAATAAAAAAAAAAATCATGATTGTTTTCAGCAAACAGTAAAAAAACCAAGTTTCTCTAAAATCCATATTTCTCACTTACACTCATAAGATCAGACACTGTCTGCACTCTTCACTGGATGAAGAAAAGATGCAAAGTAGAGACGGAAAAAAGCTGTCATTTAACCCGTGAGCTCATTAACGGGCTCATTTCTGCAGATATCAGTGATCTCTTGATTATTTCTGGGTTGTTGCTGCAAGTCTGCCCACACTCTCCAGTTCATCTCCTGAAGGCTCATTATTTCTTTCAGTCCAAGTTGTTAAATGGTGGAATCGTACCGACCACAATAAAGACTTCTCCGAGTTTGTCTTCATGCTTTTTCCACTTTCCTTTGTTCAGTGAGTATTTTTGGGCAACTTTGTTGGTCGGGGTGTGAGTGGCTTTGGCAGCATCACCTGTAGAAAATGATGGAGAGTCAGTCATTGGTGGATGGATGCCTGTTTTACGTAGTTCTGATCTACCGGCTACAAAGTAAAAGAGTCACATCAGGTGTGGTGTAAACACACTAAGCATAAACAGACAGTTCAGAGGATCTGCCAGGAAGTCTGGGATCGACTGTGTGTGAAAGAAAACTGAACTGATCGAATTGCTGGATGTGTAAAGGTGTTCTGTACCTGAGGCTCTAACATCCGGTGTGGTTGCAAAATTTGGAAGTTGTCCTCAGCTGTGTAGGCGGAGTAGACGGGTTGGAAGTATCGTACAGAGTGGCAAAGTGGTAGCTGGTGGTACATTAGAAAGATTTCATTTTAAAAGTAATCTTTAAAATGATAAAAATAAACATTTTTATTCAAATCCATTTAAAGGCTCACTCTGTGGTTTAACACTTCATTTAATGTGAAGGATTACCTGTTTTCAGACACCTGAGAGATGTGGATGTGATTATTGGCAGCAGGTCACTGTGGCACACGGCCTTTGTAAAAGTATTGGCTGCACTGCTGCAAAAGAGAGAAGCAGAAACAAAGTTAGACCACATACAGAATACATCTGACAGCGTTTATGAACGCACAGGAGCACAAACCTCAGAGTTTACCACGTCATCTGCACCGACACAAGAGACGAGCAGAAGGAGGCACACGCTCACCGAGCTCCGCAGTCTGGACAAAACTGCGGGAATCCAACCTTCGTCTTTCTCAATAACACGTCACCAAAAAAACCGGAATAAGCTTTTTAAACAGCGTGAGGCTCCACACGGCAGCCACACTGTCCACATTACTGTGCTGGAAGGAGGCCGCTTCCTGTAAAAGACAGCATGTAGCAGGCTAAAGTCTCACTAACATGGAAAACCAGGGGGCTGCAGCCTATCCCAGCTGCACAGGAATGATTCTGTGTGTGTGTGTGTGTGAGAGCTCTGTGCTCATTGATTTCATATAATATTCTGTAAATGCTGAGGTTTTATGTTAAGTTGAAGTTTGAAAGTGATTCTGTAAATGCTGCAGTGACAGCAGTAATAAATACTGGAACAGGCTTTAGAGTATACGGGACACTGCAGGTCATGAATTCCTTCATTTGCATGTTTTTCCTGTTTTAATCATTTATTTTACTACTTTATTTCCTAATGGCTGAGTTTAGTAACTCTACACTGACTTCCACTTCAGAGACGCATTTATTTGCAGAAGAATGTCTCTGAACAGCCTCTGCTCATATTTTCACCTCTATTTTATTTTGTTCATGCAGAATATAATGGAGATAAAAATATATTTGTCAGAATGATTTGGCCTCACGTTGCAGGTGGTTTGCTGGGTTGGCTTGGCTTCAGGTATGTGCTGATACTGATCTGATGTCAGTGTTATTTTAATAAGCTGCACAGTGAGGCTGTGAGAGTCAGTTCTGTATGTGTAAGACAACAACATTGCTCACAGTGTGTCTGCTGCTGCATTTTCTTTTAAAATTACCCCTTAATTATCAGAGAATATGCAGTTTTTGGGGGGTGAGTATTTCCCTCCTTCCTCTCAGTATTCCCCCCAGCATGGCCCTGACGTCACGTGCTGGGAGCGTGATGACATCATCACGTTATCAGACATTTATGTGAACAGTGAAACTGAAACTGCAGGTTACACTAACTGATACCATCAGGTGGAAATAACCCCTCTGCTCTGTGTCCGTCTCCAGGTACTGTGTGCTGCTGCAGCAGAAGGAGAAATGGGAGGAGCAAGAGGGGCGTGGCCTGAAAGAAAAGGAGGAGCTAAACCTGGAGATCCAGAAGAACCGCCTCCTGCAGCAAGAAAACCTCCAGCTGAAAGCAGAAGCAGACAGGTGATGCATTTTCAGACGACAGACTGTAGCTGGGTGGTGTCATGGCAGTAAAGCCCCTTAGCATTTTAACCACCTCCATGTTGATTATTTGAAGCCAGGAGTGACCATATTTGGATGAGAGGGTGGAGTTATCAGCCAATACTGCTAATTAGTGCTGAGTAGCTTCTAGTAAACCCTCGACTGGAGCCAGTGAGCACTGATTATAAGGCTTAAACTTCTGAATGTTCATCTTAACGTCCACTATTAGCTGAGCTGGTGTGCTGACATCTTCCGTTTCCCCCTTAAGACTCACCGAGAGCCAATCACAGCAGATGGAGCAGAGCAGAGGGCTCCAGCAGCGAATCAGCGAACTCAAGACCTCTTTAGGCTCCGCCCAGCTGGAAGTGAGTCAGTGGAGAGCACAATACGATTCGCTGATGGAGCAGCACCAGAACCTGGATCTCACCATGACCAAACTAGACAACCACTGTGAGGTAAAGGGGTGTTTTTATTAAACAGCTGATTAATGAAGCACTGCAAAGCTTAAGTGGGATCGCCGTCTCCTCTGTGTGTGCTCCCAGCTCCTGAGTCGCCTCAAAGGTAACCTGGAGGAGGAGAACCACCACCTGCTGAGTCAGATCAACATGCTGAGTCAGCAGAACCACACGCTGCTGGAGAGGAGCATGGAGAGCAAAGAGCAGTACCACCAGGAGCAGAAGCTCTACATGTGAGTCCTCGTTACGAGTCCACCTCCTCGTGTGTGGATTTAACTTGCTCGATCACTCACCTGTTCAGGCAGGGGAGGATTAAAGTTGTACAGGTGACCTGCAGGACTCTGATGTAGGCAGTAAGCAGCTGTGTCGCAGTAACTGACATGTAATTGTTATCCAGGAGACATTTAAAAGAAGATCAGATCATTGAATGTGATTAAAATGTAAACACACCGAGTTTAACCTCAGCTGTTAGTCGGCTCCTTATTTTACTTGTTTACGAGGAACGTAAAGGAACTGCAGACATGCTTCGGCCATTTTATCACCAGGTTGGAACATCTAAACTCTCCATCCAGCACCACTGTGTCTGGTACTGCTGTCAGCAAATGGAAATGCACTGAGCGCGATCAGAGTGATCAAACGTGGCTGTAAATCTGAGCCTGTCTCTCTGTCTCATCAGTGATAAGCTGAACGCTCTTCGTCGTCAGAAGGAGAAGCTGGAGGAGAAGATCATGGACCAGTACAAGTTCTACGACCCCACGCCTAAAAAGTAAGAGTCCACCTTTATTTCTACTGTTGCAGTCAGAACTGGACTACAACACTTTGATATGAGAACGTTAGTTTCAGGGCTGATTAGTGAAAGGTGAAGCTGACCCGCCCTCAAACTAACAGCCAGTCACGTGAGGCTCTTTCTGAGCAGCATCAACGATCAGCAGCCTCAATGATCAGCAGCAAACGGTCACATCTTCAGCTCCATCAGACATGAAGGAGCTGCAGCTGCACTGAAGTCAGAGGCCAGAAATGATGCATTTAAGATCAATAATGTTAAAAGTGCAGTAAAAAGTTTGTGAAGCATTAAACAACCTGAAACACCAGATCTTCATACAGGTTCTAAAAGTAGAAGAAAGGAACCCAAGTTAAATAACTTTAAGAGAATACATATGAAAATCTTCCTGTATTCCCCAGTTAGTGGCTGTTCTGCAGGAGGCTGAGAGGGGGCACTGACAGCCGACAGTATTTTTCCATTTTATGGACTTTTGATTTGTGAATCTGATGTTTTGGGGCATTTTTAAACTTTTTTTCTATAAACTTTAATTGATAGGTATGTAGAACTATTTAATACTGGCAGGACTTTTGCAGGTTTTTGTTCCCATAGGAATAAAAAAGATGAGTGGATTCTGTCTGATGCAGCTGATAGAGTTCTCAGGAGCAGCACAGGCTTCCTGCTGTGTGTCAGACTCACCTCCTTCTGGAGAAATCTGCTGATTGCTATCAGTGAAAGCAAACCAAACACTGCAGGTATTTGCAAGTCTCATTCTTATCTTTATGGGATCCGCCATCTTTGTTTTCTGGAGCCACGAGTGGGTGGAGCACCAAGTTATCAGCTAATGATCGTCAAACTGCATCCATGCTCTGTGTGGGAGCATCACAGACACGGATACCTGATAATCAGTAACATCCAAATAACATCCTAGAAGTTCACTCACCAGAAACGTCAATGAACCGCACAGCACCCATATAATTGTCATAACCCTGTACAGTTGTTATGAAGGGAGCAGCTGTTGGGGCTTCATTTTTCAGCCCAGAGGCTGATTCTTACCGGAAACTCATGAAGTCAAATTAGTCCGCTGATGCCCGAAATGTTTTTTCTGCTTTATTTAATTCAATTTTATTTATATAGCGCCAAATCACAACAGTCACCTCAAAGGTGCTTTATATTGTAAGGTAAAGACCCTACAATAATTACACAAAAAACCCAACAGTCAAAACGACCCCCTATGAGCAAGCACTTGGTGACAGTGGGAAGGAAAAACAACCTTTTAACTCCAGCAGAACCAGGCTCAGGGAGGGGGGGTCATCTGCCACAACTGGCTGGTGGTGAGGGGAGAGAGACGGGACAAAAGACACTCTGTGGAAGAGAGATAGAGATCAATAATAATTAATGATTACATGCAGAGTGAGGTATAAACGGAGGGAAAAGAGGTGAATGAAAAGAAACAGTGCATTATGGGAACCCCTCAGCAGACTTATAACAGCATAACTAAGGGATGGTTCAGGGTCACCTGATCCAGCCCTAACTATAAGCTTGATCAAAGAGGAAAGTTTTAAGCCTAATCTTAAAAATAGAGAGGGTGTCTGTCTCCAAACTGGGAGCTGGTTCCACAGAAGAGGCGCCTGAAAGCTGAAGGCTCTGCCTCCCATTCTACTCTTAAGTATCCCAGTAGGCCAGCAGTCTGAGAGTGAAGTGCTCTGTTGGGGTGATATGGTACTATGAGGTCTTTGAGATAAGATGGTGCCTGATTATTCAAGACCTTGACCATTATCATCCAGTCAGTGTTCTGATCTTTTTATAACTTGTTTAAAAGCCACAGCCAAACATTTCTGACTAAATATATCTGTGACTGTTTTTCAGTTATTTATAATTGATATTATTAATTAGTCTGACAGATTAATTGCTGTGTGTTGCCAGGAGGAGTCAGTGGGCTGGAGCCAAAGCTTTAGTCAAACTCATCAAACCTCGAAAGGAGAGCAGCCGAGAGAGGGGAGCCGAGAGAGAGCGAACAAAGAGCGCCCCGGACATCCCCCTACCTGCCACCCCCCTCCCTCCTCTCCCCTGAGACCCCACCCCCTCTGCCTCAGCGGACTCTCAGTGACTCACAGGATGGCGGCTACGCTAACAGCAACCACAACAGCCCAAGTCTGGGACCCCAGAGTCCACCTCTGACCACCATCAGCAGAGGTAAACACACACACACACACACACACACACAGCATGATGTTAAACACAGATAAACGTGTCTACAGAGGGGCGTTTAACTTTCACTCCTTAAGGACACATCCAGAGCAAATTTCAGAGGATAAAGTGTGTGGATTTCCTCTCTGTGGGTGATTATAGAGGGCAAACTGTAACTGAGCTCTGTTTTTATTATGAACTGCATACACAGCATACATGGAAATATTTTTAGATACTGCAGAACTAACAGATTTAGATGAGGTGCCCTCTCTCCTGTAGAGGGGGCCATTGGCCTTCATAGAACTGACAGTACCTTCGGCTTCACATCTGCAAACATCACTGCAGCTGTTTCGGTTTGACCCCAGTTGTTTCTGTGTGAAGCTTTTTTTCAGGCTGCTTCAACTGCAGCTTCTCATAGTTTTGCTTTTATATCACAGGCAATTTGTTGGCAATTACTCCACAAAGAGGCGTCTCATTTTCAGATACTTCAGTAATTCAAATATTGAGTGTTTCTGCACAAATTCTGTGAAATAGTGCACGTCTCCAGATCATTTAGTTCAAAAACACCAAAGGCGGATGTAGATCATTTCTTGGTTAATCCATACATGAATTCGGATATGTAGTGAGCAGCTTCAGCCCTCTGACAGAAACTTTTTTCTTTTAACCCCTAATTAAAAGAAACTTAAACATTCTATAAAAAAAAAACAGGAAAAGAACAACAAAAGCCGAGTTTGTGATTTTTGGCCGGCTGTGATGTTTGAGACGTCACATTTTTAATTTGGGACCAGCTGAGATGAAGGGAGTGCTGGAAGGCCTTTGAAATAACTGATAACAGAACAATATGTGCTTTAGATGGAGACCATTCAGCATCTGTTGGTGTTGATGTGTTTAAGAGCAGGAGGAGCACCCACACACCACACAGCTGTTCAGCACATCTGGACAAAGGAGAAAACTGGACAGTTTATGTATTAAGATACATGGAGAGGCATAAGTGCATAGAATAAAGTGCTGTATGAACTGGCTGTGAAGCACTTTGAGTGGTTAATTAGAAAAGATAATGAAGGAAAAATGGACGGATGGATGGATGGATGGATGAATGATGTGCAGATGGACATCGATGGGAGCGTTGGGTTTTTACACAGTGAAGATTTTGCAGGCATCAGTTCAGCTCCGCCCACAAAACATCATCACCATGTGTAAAGATTAAGAAGGTCAGCGCTGGAACTTTTCTGACCCAACATGTGCAGAGGTGATGAGTCAAAAACAAAAGCAGTGAGGAGAACTGCAGAGACCCGATTGATCCTCTTCATCAGTCTGTGACGCGTGTTTGATTTCTGTTGGTCTTCTCTGGAACTGATCTGAGGCTGAGCTCAGCTCACTCTTTTAAAAGCTGTCTTTGAGCTTAATTGGAAAGTTTTCACATTAATCTGCTCAGTCTTCCTCACGCTGTGATCAGAAAGTTCTGCTTGTACAAAACAGAAAACGCACCTGATGTAAATGCGGCTGATCTCACCTTTAACCTCGACTCTTTCAGTGCTGCAGAGCTTTCAGTGTGGCCTCCAGCTTCAGGTCAAAGGGGAGATTGATCAGATTTATGTCAGGTGCCTTTTTAAAGGTTGCAGAAGTTTCTGATGGCACCTCGTACGTGTTCGACTGCAGGATCGACCTCTGACCCTGCAGGATTTATCAAATCTTCTGCTTTTACCTCAGTAAACTTTCCACTCTAACACTCTTAACTTCAGGATGAGCTGAGATCAGCTCTGACTAACTCTTCATTTAACCCGAGGGTGTTTCCTTAGTTTGTTCTGGTTTCTTTGCATGATCTCTGTTGTTTCACGTTCTGCCAATCATCAATAATTAAGAGCTTCTTATGTTTCATTTACTCACGGTTTCATTTTCTTTACATCTTTCCTCCTGTCTCCTCCCATCTCTCTCAGCTCCTCCTCCAAAACGCTTCAAATTTCTCCGCAGTAAAAGTCAAGACAAGATCCTCCCCTCTTCCTCTTCCTCCTTGTCTCCGTCCTCATCCTCCCCCACCTCCCGCCATCCCTCCCTCTCTCTCACCAGACGACTGCGATTTTGGTCCTCCGCCGACTTCTCAGCTGACCTCATCGCTAGCCAGCCAATCCTAGCCAACGGAGATTTCTAATATCCTCATCATCATCATCATCATCATCCTTTGTAACCACATACGCCATCCTCATCATCACAGTCATCAGTGTGACTTTCAAAAGCGCACACACGCTATACGTGCACACTCTTTTCAAACACTGACGCACTAAAACATTAAAGACGAGCAGCTCCATGTTTCCGGACAGTGTTATAGTAAGTTTTGTGTGTGTGTGTGTGTGTGTGTGTTCTGAACTGTGCGGCTCTTTAAAGTAGCTGTCATGAAGGTTTTCAGTCTAAGTCGTGTCTCATTCCTGACACTAAGCGGATTTAAAGCGATGGCGCTCGCCCTCCGTGTCTGAGCTGTCCTGCAGCGTCAGCGGTTTATCACGACTGAAATCTTCCAGACTGCCACTTTAAAACAGACCTGCTGGCTTCACAAAGCTTTGCTGCACAAAACATTCACGAACTCACTGTTCACTGCAGCTGTTTTATCATCATTCTATTAGTTTTATTACAGAAGTAAAATCAGCATCTTTAAAGTGCTCTGCCTGTGGTTCTGTGGCATACTTGCTTAGTCAGGCTGTAGCTTCTGCTGCTTTTAGATTCAGGGTCCAGCATGTAAACTGTTTCCCTACAGAGCAAACGAGCTCAGTGAGGTTTGGTCACCATTCAGACACCGTCAGGATGCCTGCGCTGCTCCTGATCCTGGACTATGGTTCAGCATCAATGGGTCCTTCACAGATGTCCCAGTTACTTCAGCTGTTCATCTTTTTATTTTAACACCAAGAAATAGAAAGCCTGTGTTCCTGTCATTGACTCAGAGCAGCCATGTTTTTGTTGGGTGTGCCCAATCTCACACGTGTAGACAGCTGCATCCTGTCCCTTTAATACAGATTATAAAATCTCTCCCTGTGATAGCATCAGGTCATATAACGAGTTGAGCTGTCAGATATCACAGCTCTGCATCTTCTTTGTGTCCTGCTTTGCTTTTTGCGACACTAACCTCACACTCACAGCCCGCCCTCTCGTTTCCGGTCCTGTACGCTCACAGCTCTGTGTGTCCTGCAGTTATTAACCTGTGGCTCTCTCCTCACTGCATTCTGATTGGTCCACAGGATTAACAGACAGGGGCCGGGGGGTTTATCACAGCAGCACTCCAGGAGGAAGCAATGAAAGCATCAATGGAGATGATGCACACGGAGCAGGTACGGTAACGCTTACAGTGAGCGAGTGTGCATCATTTTCAAACAGCAGATCGGCTTCAGTCACAGGACTGATTCTGATTTCGGTGTGATGGAGGTGAAGGAGGATTTCCGGCTCTGTGGTCTCAGTGCTATTTGATGTGGTCCTGTTGGCCTCATCAAGCAGTGGCCTCCACTTGCACTGCGAGTGGAGGCCACTGCTCAATGAGGCCTGCCCTCACCTCTGAACACGAGCTGTGCGTACTGACTAAAAGCATAAGCACACAGATTGAGGTGACTCAGCTTGCTTGGTAGGGGGCTGGGTCACATCAAACATGAAGCAGAGATTCTGCACTTTAATCATTTTTATTTCATAAAATGTCCAGATGATTGAGGAACATAAAAAATAGTTTAATAGAGCTGAGGAGGAGCTGCAGATGACAAGAACATCCTCTGATTTTTAATCCCAGGTCAGTCCCATAAACTCCACCTGAGCTCCACTCCGAGCCATCCGTCATCCTCGCTGGGCTTCACCAACAGCTCCGCCTCCAGACTGGGACAGATTGCCGGTCGCAGGCCCAGAGGTAGACTGGCTTTTTTAACCAGAGCTGCTTTAGAAGTCTGAAGTCCTAAGAGTGTTCATGATGCTGTGAAAAACATTTACAGGCCCGTTATTGGACGAAGACTCCCGCCACAACACCTCTGACCTGGTGTTTGGAGGTCACCCAGGGTCAGCAGACTTCAGCCACAACACATCCAGCTCCAACTCACCTGTGAGCTGCAGAGGTACAGACACACAGCAACACATCCATCCATCAGTGACTCAGTCTGCACAAGTTCCACTTTCAGGGTTCATAAAAACCTGGAAATGTCTCTGAAATTAGCTGATAAGGGTGCTGACTTGGGCTTAAGCTGCACAGTGTCAGCAAAATACAGATTTAATCATGTTTGGTTTCAGTAGTAAAATTTTAAGGCATAGCTTGAGAAAGATGAGGACCTGGGATGTGTAAAGTGTGGAGTTTGTAGTGAAAGGAGAGGGAAGTAGTCATGAACTTCATTTGTGAAATCATGCTTGCAACATGTGCTTCACTCAGTAATAAATATTTCTGTTCAGACGCATCAGACCGTCAGGCTCGCTCTGCCAGCCTCTCCAGCGATGACATCACTGGTCTCAGCCAATCACAGCAGACCCTGTCACGGAGCTCCACCCTTCCATATGATCACACACCCCAGAGGGCCCAGCCGCAGCGTGGAGGCGGGGTCAGGAGTAAGACCCGCCCTGCTTCTCCTGGAAGTGAGATGGTGACGCTGGAAGAGTTCCTGCAGGAGAGCAACCTGCAGTCTCCTCCTGTGGTGAGATTTTAAGAAGTAGCATTAAAGCAAATATTTATGCAAAACAGCGGTTATCGTTAGATGATGCAGCTAATGATAGAAGCACAGAGCTGAGCTAGAAGTAATTCAGATTTTAGGTCATGGAGGGAGAATCAGCTTCACGCTGCAGACGGGGCCTCAGTGATTGTAAAGTTCTGCAAATCAACGACCACACCTGGCTTAAATTTAGCCGACCTCCCCTTCAGGGTCATCTCCCCGCGCTCCTCTGAACCACTTTCCGGGCTCCCAGTGGACATCCCGTTCTGGTCACTGCACCCACAGACCTCAGACCTGTGCAGAGTGCTCGGATTTCACGTGGAGGATCATCACGGCCAATTCATCCATAGTGACTGAGCCTGAGAGCGGACGTGAACACGCACATATTTTTGTGCTGCGAGTTCAACTCTGAGGGTCAGACGGTCAGTAAGGACGCTTCTGTAACACCCTGAGGTGTCTGAGGGAGAACTTCCTGCTCGCGCCCACTAAAAGCACAATCATGAAATCAAAGCAGACGATTTGTGCTGAAACTGATGACTTTCAGTGCGTCGGTGGGGGTGGAGTATTTGAACCCAAACCACGATCTTTGTCCAAACCTCATTTTAAAACCTGTGATTTAAACTTGATTCAGTGATGATTCACTCGGCCACCAAACGTGCCCTTTAACAGTGGAAAATATCAGTTTTGTGTGCACGGATGTGATGGAGAGCAGACATGCTGACTCATGTTCAGGGACAGCAAAATAAGGAGAAATTAATAGATTAACCTGACAGTCTTCACAGCTGAACTGTGGAGCATGCTGCCATAGTGTGCTTGTTTTTAATATCACACCATCATAATCACAATCCTCCACTTCCTGTTTTTAATACCGTGTAGGAGATTCAGCGTGTAAACACTGGATCAGAGCGATGATCTAACGATAGCAGCTGCCATAGAAGAAGGGGGTTTTTGCTTTTTATGCAGGGGGGTGAAACTGGATGATGACGTCTGATCACATACATAAAAACATGAAGGGGAAGTTTGTCACTGTAGTGATCAGACCCTCCCTGAAGATAGCATGCTGCCTGTTTTTACTCATTTACTTTTCTGCTTCAAACTCTCACTGATTACACTGTGGAACATTTGCTGCCTGCAGCGTTACGACGGACCGCATCCTCTGAAATCTGCTGAGCGTTCATCAGAGACTCTATAAAGCCTGAAAGGGAAGCAAAAGCCCCAATAACAATAAGAAAATGTAGGAAATGAAGCATTTAATAATATTATAGCACACAGGCAGCAGCAGTGCAGCTTCTCTCTTTAGCAGCAGATGAAATATTTCTTCTTGAAGCTCAGCATTTCTGTCGCTGCGGAGCATTTAGGACAGACTTTTGGGGGGCAGGAAGGAGGAGAAATGAGGAATTTAACTGAAGCAGAGCATGAAAGCAACTATATATTCAGGTGCAACTGATGGAAACTCAGGACTTTGCAGAAGCAGTTTTTGTTGCCTGCGGGTGGCTGAGAGTTACATTTTTTCCTATAATTTTAATACATCCCTGCAGCCTTAGCAGCAGCAGAAAAAACCTCACAGGGCACCCGACAGTTCATCCTGATATCAGAACATATTCATTCACTCACCTGAATTTCTGTTTCCCCAGAGGAACACATGGAAACCCTGCTCGTTTTCACCCGTCATAGATTTTCTCATTGTAAGTTGATCACATGCAGAACTTTTTGCTCCCACTGGCACTTCTTTAATTGTAGCATCGCGTTAATAGTTCCTCATCAGAAAAAGCAAATGTCTACCAGATGTCAGGCTCGATGTTACTGATGGTTTCCCTGCGAGCCGCAGACGCTCATTTCCACGTCATCGTCCGGTCATATCAAAGTGCTTCTTTCGCCTCTGATCTTATTGATCTGAGGGACACCCGGTCCACAAATCAGCTCTTTATTTCTCCAGCTGGTCATCCTCACATGCAGAGAATGAACACTCTGTTAGTCTGATCTCAGCACACCCACAATAATTCTTATTAATGATCCTGTGGGGGGGGGGCAGTCTGTGAAGTCAACCACTAAACGCAGGTCTCAGGAGAGGCTGTCCAGTTTAAACCAGTTGAATTAATCTCTGCGATCAGCACCGATTCCCACCCAAACTTCAAAGGTTGGATTTGTGAGCCACCGCTGAGCAAAAGTCATTTTAAACTCACCGCCTGAGGTGGAAGTGACCACAAAAGGGAAGAAGACAGTAATGAAAATATTCTTGAACTTGTGGTTTGGTGGTGATTTCACTGCTGCTGATGATGAGAGACGTCCGGGAGTGACCGAGTGCTCAGCTTTAGAATCTTCAACATTCAGCCAGACAAACAGCCTGAACCAAAACACACAGCGCTACACACTTCTGAAAAGAGCACAGCTTTGTTGGGAACAGGAAGACAGCAGAGAGGCTGAGACAGGCTTAACAGATCCCAGTTTAATCCCGGCATTCCTCAGTCTCCAGCCAATGGTCAGCCACCACCTGGAGCTTGTACAGTCATAAACGCAGAAGAGAAAAAAATGTAACAGCACCACCACCAGGTATGGAGGTGCAAATATAATGCATCAGGCTGTGACCTGGGTCATAACACTGCAAATGCTCCTCATATGGGCTGCAACTGAAGCCTGCTCACATCTGATTGGTCAGTTGATTCTAAACAAAGTCAAAGCTTGAGATGGCGCGGATGCAGATATCGGGTTCAGGTTTCCTTAAAGGCGATCCCTGATCTGATCCCTTCCAGCTCCAAAGTTCTTATTCTGGTCTGTGTTTTGGCCTTTGCCTTTTTTTTAGCCCCACGCTGACCATTAAAATCTCCTCTTTGGTCTTCAGGTGTCCACGGGAAGCAGGGAGGACCTGGTGACGGACTATTTCACCAGAAGCCCCGCCCCCTCTGGCCCCACCAGCAGAGATCAGGTGACTCCCACCAGCTATGTCACGCCAACTGTGCAGTCATCCAATCAGAGGCCGGGGCAGAGTGTGAAGCCTTTGCCCCGTCAGCCTGTGGGCCAATCACCCGCCTCGGGTCAGCGAAGCAGCCAATCACTGAATAGGGCCTTCAGCCTGGCCTCGGCCGATCTGCTGCGTTCCAATGGGCCGGACAGCTTCAGAGGAAACGAGGGCTCACCCAGTCAGGCCGACGTGGTGGTTCGACGGCAAGGGGGCGGGAGTAACGGGAGGGAGCGGCCGCTGTCGGCTCGTTTTACCACCCTGTCCAATCAGAATGCAGACGGCAGCTTCCTGAACCCGACCATCCACCACTCGACTTCCCTTAACCTGCAGGCAGAGCGCTACGCGGAGAGAGAGCGGGACAGAGGGCGGAGTGCCACTTCCCGGAACAGCCTCCACCGTGGAGAGGTCGCCATGGTAACCCCCGTGAGAGCGGTGCCCGCCACTCCTCCTGACGAATCCCCAGAGTACAGCGAGGTCCTTAGGGAGGGGCGGTCAGGTGACTCCTCCCACACAAAGAAAGATGGCGAGAGAGGGAGGTGTGGCTCTGTGGAACGCCCGAAGAGCATGCCGGCATCGCCCGACCCCAACAACGACCCCCAAACGGTGTGGTACGAGTATGGCTGTGTCTAAATACTGGAGCTTTATGTCCCACATCCAGACTCAGTGACAGGAAGTGGGTCTGAACTCTGATCCTGCTCCAAACCCCCGAAGCAACTCCGCATTCACACTTCCTGTTTGGGAAGCTTTTTTGTAAATAAATGCACACTGGTGAGTCAGTCACATGATCATCTCTCTGAGGTGGATGCAGGACTGGATGGAGCGGCATTTTTGCTGACACCACAACACTATCGGCACTTCCCGCGGGGGGGTTAGAGCGCAATGCAGCCAGGCGCTTCCTGCTCCATCACCTCCACCCTGCAGTGACCACAACACTACGAGCGGCCCCATCTACCTGCTGGATTCTCGACACAACTCTCCTGAAGCACCTGAATGTATGAGACTTCTACGCTTTGCTGCTCTCCTCTGATATCAGCACCAAACACTGGAGGAGGAGGAGGAGGAGGACGAGGAGGAGGACGGGGTAAACAGGACGGCAGAGGGCCTCCTCCCTGTTAAATTACAGCCCTGCTCCCTCCATCTTTAGATTCTATCCCAGCATGCAACACTCTGACACTTTACTGGAAATGTTGCTCAACCCAAACTGACACTAGACACACACACGCGCACACACACACACATATATTTATATAATGATATAGAGACACTCAGGCTTTGTCCTTGGGGGTTTCTGTGGCTTCTCTGGCCGCTCAGCTGGATTTAATTCACACACACACACGCACACACACGTGTGCGCTCTCACTCAGCACCGGGTGAAACGCTCCTAACGTTAGCACACGCACACACGCAGAGTTTAGGGACCCTGCAGCTGTTTGAATCTGGTGAGAATAAAATCATTCACGCTTTTCCTCTGAGCCAAAAGAAAATCACAGTTTTGGGGTTTTTGTTAATTATAGATAGAACACACTCACACACACACACACACACACACTCAGAGATAAGGAGGAAGATTCCCGCCTGTCAGCCTCATTCCTAGGTTTCTGCTCATTAGCTTAATTGGAGATTGTAGGATGGCCATAGGTGAGACTGGTGACCTGTCCAGGTGTACCTGCCTCCCAGTTTAAGACTTTCATCTCATTTAGAGATTTTATTTCATGTCCGAGTGAAGAGTTCAGAGCACCATGAATGATTTTAGTCTTTTTCCCCTCTGACTGAGTTTACAGACTCTTTGGGGGAGGAAGAGGAGGCAGAAAAGACTGAAGGTGTCTTTCAGACACAGGTGATGATATTTAATGACTGACTGAGCTTTAGTGTGACCTGCTGTTTCCTGTTGCATCAGAAATGATGACAAAGCACTACATTATTACTTAGAATGATGATGATGATGGTAAAGAGGAAGACGTAACACTGGAGTCTAGAAACAGATTGATGAGTTAAATTATTCCTCCTGGAATGTGTACATGTTTGATTTGATGACTTTTTTTTAAAAAAAAACTCTTTACTTTGAAAATACCAAATGACTTCCTGTAAGCTGCCACAGGTTGATGCACTCATGTTACCTGTGTGTTTTCTTTGTGTCCCGTTGCTTTAAAGCAGACCTGTTCTGCTCCTTCCAGCTCTTTTTATTCCTGGACCCTGTTAGAGCGGCTTTGCATGAGTCACAATTCAGAAAAATCTTCTTTGCATGAAACCAAACTTCAGTGCAGCCATCCGTTCATCCAGTCTCAATTGAGCTGTTTTAGCTCCTCCTCCTTCAAGGAAGGATTCACGCATACGTTTCCCATCTCTCGCCAGCCAATCAAATCTTCCAGTTCCACTACGAGCCAATCAAATCACATTATGAAAATGCCCAAGAGCAAGGTGGCTGCTTTTTGTTTGTGTGCTTATAAAAGCCCATTTTTAGAGAACTTTCTCCTGATTGGCTGCCCCTGACAAACAGAAGGTTTGATGACTTAGATCTCTGAGCAGAAAAACCTCCTGAGCTGTTGGCTCCCAGGGATTACCTGCTGTATGGACAGATATGTGACAGGAAGAAGAACAGGTCCACTTTGTTTCTCTCTTCCTATTTGACTTCCTGCGTGCCCGCCTTGTCCAGTCAGACCTTGGTGTCACCGTGCCGCATCATCACGAGGAGGAAGTGAAAGGCGAGCTGGCGTCAGTGACGTTTCCTGCTGTTGTTCGCTCTGAGAACATTTCTGCTGTGATGACTGTAAAGATGTTTTTGAAACAAACACATGAACGCTTTTTGTTAATAAAGATTTTTAAAGTTTGAACTGTGAGCTGCTCTTTGATGTGTCCTCAGACTCGCACGCCTTCACACCTGAACAGAAACCACAGAGCACAGTTTGGCGTTGGTGTCGGTAGTTCATGTTTTTGTAGATGAAGCCCACTTAAATGATAAACAGGAAGTCATTCCTCCATGAGTGTCATTAACAGCTGATTATGACAAAGCATTTACTGAGTGGCACAAAGAAGTCTCAATCAGACAAGCGGAGTGTGAGGGGAGCCATGATCATACCTTTCTTCAATCTGAGCACTTAAACCTCTGCTGCAAGTTTCATTCACCCAGTCTCACACACACACACACACAGGTCATGGCTGCACTGACAGATTCTTTTTTGTACTTGGAATCTGAATCTTCTCTTTCATTGGAACCACAAACCTCGATGTTCCTCTGCAGACTCTCTTCAAGCACGACTTCTGTTTTTTCCATTTCATTTCTGTCGTTCTGCAGCACAAACATGTTTTCTACACATTTCCTCTTTTTGTGACGTCAGACTGAGTCATAGCTGCAGACACATGAACCGTGACGTGCCCTGTTGAAATCGTTGGCTGCAGAGTGGGTGTGTGGGGGTTTCAGAGTGTCAAGTGTGGACGTTTGCTATGACAAAGTGCTAAAATGGAATTTGACGGGTGTGGGAACTCTGAGGTGGCTGAGTGGCTCACAAAAAGGGCAGGCATGAAAATGACTTTACCAGAGTGCTAAATGATGAGTGACAGTGCAGATAGGCGAGCAGATGATGATCTACCTGCCCGAAAGGAACGTGCCTCCAAACGTTGGGCATCTACAACATGCTGCTCAGTTTTCAGACTGTAAAAGTTTATTGAGCAAAATATTGATGATTTAGATCAGAGAATAATAAAATCAACCCTGAGCTGCCAGCAAAAGCCCCTCTGCATAATGATTACTTTCAGCTGTGGTGCCATGAGCTTCGTTTCAGTACGTGAAAAAGGCAACGGTGCATTTACACAGCTGGAAGAGAACGCCGTGTGTGTGTGTGTGTGTGTGTGTGTGTGTGTGTGTGTGTGTGTGTGTGTGTGTGTGTGTGTGTGTGTGTGTGTGTGTGTGTGTTTCAACTAACCCTGATTAAAACCTCAACAACAGCTTCATCAGTGTGCTTTAAGTTTCACTTGCGTAAATCGCCCTGCAGAGTGTTATTCTGCTTTTGTGATAAATCTTCATCATTGCATTTCCCACAGCACCTGAAGGCACCATGAGCCCACCTTTCTTTCCACTTTCCAACTCTGCTAAAAAACAAAAAGAGCACCAGCCAACCAACAGCTGCCGTCCAGCAGAGGCACCATAGTGAGCCAGTGCCCACAGACTCCCGTGTTAAAGCAGAAATACAGAAACTTCTCATCATTCTCATCACTCATCATTTTATTGGAGCTGAAGGAATCTGGAGCATCGGAAGGAGGTTTGGACCCTCAGACTGAAGGTTACTGCCTGGTGTCTGTAATAAGTATGAAGAGTCGTGGTTGGCCTTTAATGTAAGCATTAAACCTCCACGGCGCTCACAGACTTACTGTGGTTTTCA
This sequence comes from Archocentrus centrarchus, assembly GCF_007364275.1. Lineage (NCBI taxonomy): Eukaryota > Metazoa > Chordata > Actinopteri > Cichliformes > Cichlidae > Archocentrus > Archocentrus centrarchus. The sequence goes on from NC_044367.1 coordinate 998,297, forward strand.
TTTCCTCTGTGCTTTTGTCTCCAGGGCTGTGACACACCCAATCTGTCTAATTTATTCCACTTTTCTATATGACACTGAGATGTTTCTCAGGAAACAAAGAGAGAGCACAAAGGAGAGCGAAGGCAGGCTTTGGATCCAGCTGATTGGCATAAACACATCTGGATCAAAGTGTTTCAGAGCAGCATTTGGCACAGATGAAAAATAAATTCATGCATCTTTTAAAAAATCTGATGTGTTCATAAAGTTCCGACTGCACAAGCAGAGCTCAGTGTTGCCCCTCTGCTGTGATGATGCCCCCCACAGAGAGGAGATAGCCCCGTTTCAGAGCCCTCCACGAGTCCTCGTTAGGTGGCAGGAGGGTTGGTGGCTTATGAGCAGGAAGAGGAACGACACGTGATTCAGTGCGCTTGTTATTTCAGAGCCGTGAACTTCAGGCTGTCCCACATTCTTTGGTGGATCTGAGTCCCAGCTTCAGTTGCTTCTGTTTCATTGTTAACTGCTGAACATCCACCAGGTCACCAGTGAATAACCTGGAGTTACATTTTAACCAACTAGAAGATGATATGAATCTATTAATGAGATTAGAGTCCTGGTTAGATATGCCACTGAGGCAAATAGTCCATATAACCATAAACAGGTCACTGGGAACCTGCTGGATGTCAGAGGTTAGACTCTCGTAACCTTTGACCTGCTGCTGCAGTTTGAATCGTTGCTTCTGTATTGACACACAGCACAGCTTCTGAGGATATTCCACGTGTCCTGGCGCTGCATGTGAATTTGTCTGTGTCATCTCGCAGCCTTTAAGCTGAAGCGAACATCAGGAGGACCTGAAAGCGCTCAGGCAGCAGCTTTGTTCCACAGAGGCGTCCTGAGGAAGCTGAACTCCTCACACAGTCCCTCACACCCCACTCGCTTTGGATGCCCCCGGCTCTATCCACTTCCCCAAAGAGAAATGTAGGAAAATATGTTTAAAGCAGGAGCACGGAAGCCCGATCAGTCTGACTACGATCTGCTGAACATCGAGATCAACAAAACCAAAAGAAACTGGTTGATCTTTAAGTTCCAGCCGGTCAGCGAAGCTACGGTTGGGAATAAGTTCCTGTCCACCCAGCTTCATGGAAATTCCTGTAATGCACAAATGTTTGAGCCTTTCAGCCCTAACAGTTCGTTCTGACTCTGACTCGGTTCCAAGCTGACCGTTTTGGGTTTGAGGCCCAAACACCATCAGGCGCCTCATGAGGTCTTTGAGTCAACACTTCCTGTTTTCTTCTTCCTCATGCTTGTATCCAGTCTGTGGAGCCCAGCGGGACCGGAGCCGGCTGTTGCCTGCTGTTCTCCTTCCAGACCTGCTGGATGTTGGAGGTTAAAGATGGAAACCTAACATCTGTCGAGCTTTTTGGCATCTTTCCGCTGAGACACCTTCTCAGGTGCACAGCAGTGTGATGCAATGATTCCCACCTTCATGGAGATTGTTATTAACGTTCAGTTTTATTATAAATGTAACTTTGTGCTCCTTTCTTTGTGCCTTCAAACTGCTTCCTGTTTGGTTATATATCCAGATGTTTCTAATATTTTGTCCACACTGTATGAATGATGGTAAACAGATCTTAGAAAACAATTTACTATCTAATCCATACGTATTGATCGGCTGTGTGTGCAGTATTTTGATCTGCTGCATGTTTAAAGCTACTTTCAGCTGCTGCCTTATTCACAGGAGGTCACCACAGCAGGGCGCCCCGCATGTTTGATGACTGGATACTCTTCCTGACACGATCCCAAAGGGAGTTCTGATTCCTCTCGGGATCGAGCCACCGACCATGTGCCTGTTCGGTGACTGTGAACCGGTGCAGTGTGAAGCCACCTGATTTCCTGCATGTTTGATTGTGAAAAATTAACAGAGCTCATGGATTTTTTGAATATCTGAACAAAGAACTCAGAGATGCCCGGAGCAGAAAAGAGATCTGTTTCAGTCTGAGTGAAAAAGTCTCAGTGAAGGTCCAGTGTAACACAGTAGAGAAAGGTATTATATATTCTAGATGAATGGGCCAATAGGTTCGGCTATGGGAGCACAATGAGGTGTTTAAGTGACACACAAAGGCAGCTGGATAATTTTAAAGGACAACCAACTTTAGTGACATAAACCATAAAATTGACGAACAGTTATACAAGGCTCACAATTATGAAAATGAAATTACACACAATAAAATACATAAAATAATAATAATACTACTTGGCCAAGTGCTAATTCTCAATATCAAATCTGTTGGGTGCACCCTGGTAATCTGAATTCCAAATTGTAATGGACAACAGAACAACAGATTAATCAATTTCAGTTCCAATTCAGGTTCAACTCAACACCATTCACATGAGGAGGATTTCCTACACAGCAGGTTGTTATAATGTCTGAAATAAACTTGTCCAAAGGGTAATGTCCAAAATTCCAGGATGAAACAATAAGCAAAAAATGTCAGTCAGTGGTCTCGCGCATAACCAACTGTGTGTGAAGGTATGAGTGATACAGGCCTACCACACCGCAGGGTGCAGCAAGACTCCAAATGGAAAAGAAGGGATCCAGTTCTTTCTCTAAGTTCAGGTGGGAAGGCTCGCCATCACAGTCACAGGAGGAATCCACCTCAGGAACAATCCAGCATGGGAAAAAAACCTGACCTGTCGACAGACAGGACCAGCAAAATAATAGAATTTCTATTAAGCTGTTCTAGCTTTAATCCCTAAATCAGATCTCTATAGACATCATAGTTGACATCAATCCATCATCAAAGCACTCAAATTTGCAATAAGACAATTGTCTTTCACTTCAGTGCAGTATTTCACTGCATTCCTAACCCACTTTGTTGTAGATTACACAAGCATTTTCCAAATACAACCTTAAAATATCACATTTTACCCAAAATCAGTAAAAGTTTACATTTGAATAATTAAACAGTTCAGATAAGGGCTATTATTTAACAACAATGTAATAAACAGAACAAAAAACCTGAATGAAAGGCACATAATATGCTCACCGATCTCAATGCGACACGTTTGGGACAACAATATGGTGGCTCTCAGTCCGGACACGTGGGGCACTTCAGCTGAACGGAGAACGAGATGAACTTCAAGGAAACCAGTAGCCAATAAGAGCTAACAAGGCTAACGAGGAAGCTCTAACAGTGCTCGGCAGAAAACTGAAGCTCAATCTATTTACTCACTTCACGACTTCCAGCTTAGAAGTCAGATGGCAAACAGCAATTGCAATTGCAAAAGAGCTCGTCTCAAGTTCGTATCCAGTACTATAATCGTCTTAACACACAGACTCTCACGCTGCACAGCTTAGCAGTCTTCTCCTCATGGCGGATCTTCACGCTCACACAAACAATGCTACCGACACGGGGAAGGAGGGCGGGACCTACAGCGGCGGTCTGCATTCTGATTGGTTGATACACACCAGAACTAAACTTTTTTATTGGCCAGGTAGACTACCTAGCTTCCCTAACCCCTGCTTCTTAAAGAGGCATCCCCATTTTATGTGGGTTACACCCTCCCCTCTGAAGGGTATGCCCGTCCCTGGGCATCTGCAATGTGACACTGAGTCACACGGCTTACACAAGCCTGACGGAATCATGAGATGCATTCTCAAAACCATTCAGGGAGCTAGTCAGTGCTTCACTAAGACCCTGGAAAAGAGAATTCACCACCATTATCAGAGGATTGCCTAGTTTCACATAATCCAATCTCTTAGGCTTTGTGTGCACTCTTTGAGAGCGACGAAGGGATGTTTCAGCATCCTGAAGTCCATCAGTCTGAAACTTTAAGGGTTCAGGCTGGACAGTAACAGGTGCATTAGCATCACAACACCCATCATCAGGTACTGCATCTGAACTCATCTCATTATCTGGAGGAATTTCCTCAGATTGCTGCAAATCCAAACACTGGGGGGATCTGTCAACTGAGTTCAGTTCAGGTAAGACGTTTGCTTCAGATAATCTGTCTTGTTCAGGTAGGTTGTCATGTTCAGGTAGGTTGTCATTTTCAGGTAAGTTGACATTTGATGCACCTTGAATGTCTCCAGTATTTCCATTTCCTACAACGGACTGAGTTGCTGGAGCATCGGGTGAAAGGGAAACTACAGACTCCTCTGTTTCTGCTGACTGCCGGACTGCACAAGCAGGCTCACTCGACTTGTGAGTTTCAGGCACTATGACAAATGCATCAGGTGTAATACGAGGGAAAAACGTCCAATCAGGAACATCATCCGAGTCTGAGATGATCTCCTCTTCACTCTCAACAACTGGACATTGTCTCGTTCTGGGTCTCTTGTTTGTACGAGATTTAACTGTCTCAGGTTCTGCAGCTGCTGACAGGAATCCACATGGCAGAAGCAGGTCTCTGTGCAGAGTCCGCACTGGTCCATCTTTACTTTCCGGTTTAACTGTGTAAACTGGCATGTCTCCAGCTCGCTTGAGGACAATATAAACATCCTCCTCCCACTTGTCTGCCAACTTATGTTTTCCACGCAGCTTCACATTTCGTACAAGAACTCTGTCTCCTTTCTGCAAGATTGATTCAATCACTCGCCGATCAAATCTGGCTTTGTTGCAACTTGCATTCTTTCCTGCATTACTAGTAGCAATACGATAACTTTCTTCCAACCGAGATTTTAAATTGCCAACATACTGGGAATGAGTCTGCTTGCTAGCATTGGTGGGCAATCTGAAGATCAAGTCAATGGGTAGTCTGGGTTGTCTCCCGAACATTAATTCGTAGGGGGAGAATCCAGTTACATCACTCTTTGTACAGTTATAAGCATGTACCAGAGGTTTGACAAAATCTTTCCAGCGGAGTTTGTCTGACTTATCAAGTGTTCCAAGCATTTGAAGAAGAGTGCGGTTAAATCTTTCAACCGGGTTTCCCCTGGGGTGGTAAGGAGTTGTGCGCACTTTCCTCATGCCAACAAGTTCACAAAGTTCCTTTATGGTCCTCGATTCAAAATCAGCACCCTGATCGCTAAGGAGCTTTTCAGGAAGACCATAATGGACAATGAAGTTTTCCCAGAGGCACTTCGCTACGGTCTGTGCTCGCTGGTTTGGAGTTGGTATAGCCACTGCATATTTTGTGAAATGATCAGTTATTACTAGAACGTCTTTCGTATTTGAGCAATCTGGCTCTATTGACAAAAAGTCAATGCACACCAGTTCAAGCGGTCGGCAGGTTTTAATGTTCATGAGTGGAGCAGCTTTTTCTGGATGTGTTTTTCGGCGAATACATCTCTCACAAGCTTTAACCATTTTTTCAATGGTCATGCGCATTTTCGGCCAGTAAAATCTGGCTCTTGCCAAATCTACTGTTCGTTCGACTCCAAGGTGGCCCATATCATGATGAAGACTCCTAAGTGCTGTAGCTCTTAGCTCCTCAGGAAGCACAAGCTGATATGAGATGTTTGGACCATCTTGTCGCTTACGATAGAGCACTCCATTCTGCATCTCCAACCGAGCCAACTCTCTGAGTAACAAGGGTAGTTCTGGTAACTCCAACCTGAGGCTGGGACATGGAGTTTCACCGGTCTCCAAGAGTACAATGACTGCATTGATAGTAGGATCTGATGTTTGTGTTTGCCTCAACTCTTCTTCTGAAAATGAATGGACAAGAGGGGACCCATCCACTTGCTCCTGCTGGAAGCAGTCGGGGATGGCTGTGGACTGGTGAGTGAGGGATTCAACTAATGTCAACCCAGGATTGGCGGCTTGAACATCAGCTACAGGTGAAGTGACCATATGACGTTCACAAATAGCCTCAATCACCTCCTGGGGAACAGTTTCTGGACCGTTAGGATTGCTCAGATGGTACAGTGTGAACTGCCGGATTCTCTCACTTTCTTTCTTGGATGCATAATCATCCTTTGGTGGGTCGTTAGGTCGGCGAGAAAGTGCATCAGCATCTAGGTTTTGCTTTCCCGCTCTGTACTGAAGACTGAATGAGTAGGTAGAAAGACTGGACAACCACCTGTACCCTGTCGCATCAAGCTTTGCAGACGTTAAAATATATGTAAGTGGGTTGCTGTCAGTCACCACTGTGAAATCTGTACCGTATAGGTAACCAGAGAATTTTTCTGTGACTGCCCATTTAAGGGCCAAGAATTCAAGCTTATGAGCCGGGTACTTCCTCTCGCTCTTGGAAAGTCCTCGACTTGCAAAAGCTATGACTCGAGATTGACCATCTTGAACCTGATACAATGCAGCCCCAAGGCCAACAGTGCTGGCATCTGTATGCAGGACATATGGAAGTTGGGGGTCTGCAAATCCCAAGACTGGAGCTGATGTTAGCTTCCTTATTATGTCATCAAAAGCTTTCTGACATTGGGATGTCCACCGCTGACCAAAGGACTCCTTTGGGTTGCGATATTCTGAGCTTGGATTTACCTTCTGTCTCTTGTTCAGCTTTCTGAGTGGTGGATAACCGGAAGTTAGTTCATTAAGTGGTTTTACAATAGCAGAGTACCCCTGAATGAACCGTCGGTAATATCCAGCAAATCCCAAAAAGGATTGAAGCTCCTTAAGGTTTGTGGGGATCGGCCAGGTCTTTAAGGCCTCAACTTTCTCGGGGTCGGTTTCAACACCTCTCTCAGAGACAATGTGACCAAGGTATTTTACTGACGGTTGAAAGAATTTGCACTTCTCCGGTGCCAGTTTCAAACCGTATGTCATCAGTCGTTCAAGGACACGCTGCAAGCGCTGTTCATGCTCTTCCAAGGATGATGAGAAAATGATGAGGTCATCAATGAACACTAAAACTTCTTTTAGATTCATATCGCCAACACACTTTTCCATCAGTCTTTGGAAGGTTGAAGGTGCGTTTGTTACTCCTTGGGGCATCCTGTTGAATTCCCAGAATCCAACTGGACACACAAATGCAGTCTTATGCTTGTCTGTTTCTTCCATTTCAACCTGGTAGTAACCAGACTTGAGGTCTAGGACGGAGAACCACTTAGAACCAGCAAGTGCAGTGAAAGCATCTTCCAATTTTGGAAGAGCGTAGGCGTCCTTAATGGTCTGCATATTCAGCTTTCTGTAATCCACACACAGACGAACAGAGCCATTCTTTTTGCGAACCACAACGATCGGGGAAGCAAATGGGGACTCAGATTCCCGTATGACTCCAGAATCTAGGAGCTCCTGTAGATGCTGTCTCACAGCATCCACATCGTTGGGGTGTATCGGACGGGCCCTTTGCTTAAAAGGCGTCTCATCACTGAGCTTGATTCTGTGTTTAACTTTATCAGTATGGCCAAAGTCCAGGTCATTCTGAGAGAAGACGTTTGGCATACTGTTTAGCATGTTTGTTATTCGCTCTTTCCATTCAGTGGAGAGAGGTGAATCTCCAAAATCAAAGCTTAGCTCTTGGGAAGACTTTGCTGAAGACTGAGAACAGTCTGGTTCTCTGACAGTATGTTCTTTGTGTAGCACTTGCACTATAGCACTAACATCTGCCACAATAGTTTTAGGGGGAATGACAATGTCATGGTTGGTGTCATTTCTTAGTACGACAGGAACATGACATGAACGTTTGCTTGGTAAAGTTACTGCAATCGCTGAAACCAGTAAGCCATTTGGTAGAGAAGAAGCTGATGGTTGCTCAAGAATGACGTCTCTTTGAATGTTCAGACGATCCACATGAACAAAGGCTTCAACAACAGCGGTCTGTCTTGCAGGGACAACTTTAGGCAGATTGCCTATTAGTTTTGCACAACCAAGGCTGCTGCGGTTAGACTCTCTTTGTCGTAGCTCAAGTATTTTGAGAACAGCCTGATAGCCACTCATCAAAGGCTGAAAGGGTGAAAGTTTCTGATAGTCCGTATAAAGAATGTCAAGTGTGTTTGTGCCTATAAGCACCTGTTCATGGGCTGCAGAGCGGAGGTGAGGGATGACCAAGGCCAGCGTGTTTATTTCAATATCAGAGCCAACAAACTCTTTAGGAAAGGTGATGGTAAGCTCGACATATCCTAAATAGGGAACAAACTGGCCATTAGCACTCTCCACTTCAAGCAAGTCATTCAAAGAGTGGATGGTCAGATCAGAAAGCTGCTCTTCATAAAAGGACTGGGGCACAGTTGTGACCTGTGAACCGGTGTCTAGAAGACAGTTTATGTCTTTCCCTGCAATGGATACTTGGGCTGTGGTTTTAGTTCCCACAAGGCCATGTGGTAATTTTGACCCTTCTACCCCAACACTCTTGACAACAGGTTTCATGGTTTTGGGACTGGCATTTTGTAACTTCGCTCCCATATGTCCCTCTATGGGAGCAGATGTTGGTTTAAATGTGTCTCACTTTGAGAAACATTAGAAGCTTCCCAAGCAGCCTGCCTTTCTTTCAGCTGTTTTTTCTTAGCTGCTACAAGGGAAGGATTTGGTGCTTTATCACAGACTGAAACAACATGGCCATCCTCTCCACACTGGAAACAGTACCAGGGACGTGGTCTGCCATCTGCTTTGAACGTGGAGGGATGCTGACGGGCTGGTTTTGGTTTCACAACGTGGGCTTCATGTGTGACACATAGAGGAACAGACCTTGCTTTTTGCTGCTTAGGTCGTTTTGGGTTTTGGCCCTCTGACACAATGCTCTTCACCTGAATGCTGAGATCAGCAATTTGTTGCTTGAGCATCTCAAGATCAGTCTTATTTATCAAATCATTAGTGTCATGTGCGAGATGCACTTGTGACATGACACGCTGCTTACTGGAGTTATGGCCAGACTTTGCATGGCCAAAATGCTGCCGCATGCGAGTCATTTTTGCAGCCTGTTTATCCTCTTCTGTCCTAAGAAGGAGCAACAACTCTGCAAAGGCAGGTGGTTTCTCTTTCCTTTGTTCTAACTGAAGATCAACTATTAAAGCATTTTCCCAACAGCCTCTACAGAACTGCTTCAAAAGCTGTTGGTCAAACTCATGGGTGGACACACCACCTCGTCTCATTGCTTTGCTTAAAGCAGTGTGCAGTCTCTGCAGAAAGACAGAAGGTAACTCTCCATCATTCTGGAATGTGCTCATGAACCTAGCATAAAGCTCGTCGCCATCTTCAACTGTCCCGTAAGCAGAGTCAAGCAACTTAAGGTAAGTTGAGGGACTAGACTGTGGGCTCAAATGCTTGATCATTTCAGAAGCAGGAGGAAGAAGACTGTCCAATATACGATGTGTGCAATGCAAGTCTGACACAGATGGATCTCTGATAAGAATTTCAACACTTGCACGCCATGTATCGTAATCTGCTTCGTGGCTTGGACGTGGACTCTTGCCTGAAAAAGCTCTGAGTCTACCGGGTGAAGCAAACTGGGGTGAGTTATCCTTGCTGCGCACCACATGCTCAACCACCACCCGCTGAACTGCAGGTGGGTTGACATCGATTAGGGGCGTAGCAGTGAATTCAGAGGGGACTGAAAGAGTCTGTGGGGGGTTGAGATCAATCAGGTTTTCACTGAAAATGGCAGGGGTGAGAGACTTACTTGGATCAGTTGCTGGTGTCAAAATCGTGGATTCGGTAAGCGTCACTGGTTGAGGGTTCTCAGAAGATGTGACATCTCTTTGGCTGGTTGAGTCTTTTTGTGGGGTTGGACTCTGTGAAGCTGAGGATTCTGAATCAGTCTGACGTGGTTGGGCAAAAGCACTTTCTGCAGATGCAACCAGACTTTTAAGTTCCTCCTTCAACATTTCCCCTAATGAATTTCCACTCAGCCTGGCAATTTCAGAGAGCTGTTCCATGTACATCTTAGTAGCTTTGCTTCTGGCATCTACGGTGTAGACACTTCCTAAAGCCTTCAACTCATACACAATGCCTGCTTGAGTTGTGCTTGGAAGCTGAAGAGGCAGAAACGGTTCTAGTGTCTGCATGCCAGTTTCATGTGCAAACTCAATAATCATGTTTTTATGGTAATCCGATTTAGGATCATCTAAGCGAATGTAACGGTTAATGGAACCATACTTCTGGAGAAAGGTGGACACTTCCTCATCTGCCTCAGACCCTGTTAAACCACTAACAACCACAGAGAGGGGAATTTTGATGGACTCCCTGAGCACTACATCCATTTTTCCCCTTTTTTTTTTTGAAAGAGTACTTGGCACGTCCTAACAATATGTGTAAGAGGTCTGACACTTAAACACACACACTCATGCTCCTGGCTGGCTCGCCACAGCTTCTCTGTAACACAGTAGAGAAAGGTATTATATATTCTAGATGAATGGGCCAATAGGTTCGGCTATGGGAGCACAATGAGGTGTTTAAGTGACACACAAAGGCAGCTGGATAATTTTAAAGGACAACCAACTTTAGTGACATAAACCATAAAATTGACGAACAGTTATACAAGGCTCACAATTATGAAAATGAAATTACACACAATAAAATACATAAAATAATAATAATACTACTTGGCCAAGTGCTAATTCTCAATATCAAATCTGTTGGGTGCACCCTGGTAATCTGAATTCCAAATTGTAATGGACAACAGAACAACAGATTAATCAATTTCAGTTCCAATTCAGGTTCAACTCAACACCATTCACATGAGGAGGATTTCCTACACAGCAGGTTGTTATAATGTCTGAAATAAACTTGTCCAAAGGGTAATGTCCAAAATTCCAGGATGAAACAATAAGCAAAAAATGTCAGTCAGTGGTCTCGCGCATAACCAACTGTGTGTGAAGGTATGAGTGATACAGGCCTACCACACCGCAGGGTGCAGCAAGACTCCAAATGGAAAAGAAGGGATCCAGTTCTTTCTCTAAGTTCAGGTGGGAAGGCTCGCCATCACAGTCACAGGAGGAATCCACCTCAGGAACAATCCAGCATGGGAAAAAAACCTGACCTGTCGACAGACAGGACCAGCAAAATAATAGAATTTCTATTAAGCTGTTCTAGCTTTAATCCCTAAATCAGATCTCTATAGACATCATAGTTGACATCAATCCATCATCAAAGCACTCAAATTTGCAATAAGACAATTGTCTTTCACTTCAGTGCAGTATTTCACTGCATTCCTAACCCACTTTGTTGTAGATTACACAAGCATTTTCCAAATACAACCTTAAAATATCACATTTTACCCAAAATCAGTAAAAGTTTACATTTGAATAATTAAACAGTTCAGATAAGGGCTATTATTTAACAACAATGTAATAAACAGAACAAAAAACCTGAATGAAAGGCACATAATATGCTCACCGATCTCAATGCGACACGTTTGGGACAACAATATGGTGGCTCTCAGTCCGGACACGTGGGGCACTTCAGCTGAACGGAGAACGAGATGAACTTCAAGGAAACCAGTAGCCAATAAGAGCTAACAAGGCTAACGAGGAAGCTCTAACAGTGCTCGGCAGAAAACTGAAGCTCAATCTATTTACTCACTTCACGACTTCCAGCTTAGAAGTCAGATGGCAAACAGCAATTGCAATTGCAAAAGAGCTCGTCTCAAGTTCGTATCCAGTACTATAATCGTCTTAACACACAGACTCTCACGCTGCACAGCTTAGCAGTCTTCTCCTCATGGCGGATCTTCACGCTCACACAAACAATGCTACCGACACGGGGAAGGAGGGCGGGACCTACAGCGGCGGTCTGCATTCTGATTGGTTGATACACACCAGAACTAAACTTTTTTATTGGCCAGGTAGACTACCTAGCTTCCCTAACCCCTGCTTCTTAAAGAGGCATCCCCATTTTATGTGGGTTACACCAGCATCAGTCTGGTAACGTTCTGCAGGAAGATCCGCACGCTGACGTTTTGATCTCTTCTTCACTAAAAAGGACTCAGTATTCAGTTTTTAAATCTCTCCCTGGGATTTCAGCGAGATCCATATCCAGACTTTCTTTATCCCTCTTTATCTTCTCAGACAGACGTTCTCATGTTATCGCGCAGTGTTCTCTGATACGTGCAGTCTGCAAATCCGGACCACAAAGTCTCCAGCTGCAGGCCTCGCAGCTGCTTGGAGGTTCTTCTGTCTTCAGTCTGTCAGCCTTTATTCATTTGTCCTCTTTATTGTATCCGTGCCGCTCGGTGTCTGAGTGTTTATCTGATCTCACAGCAGGTTTAAAGATCTGTAGAAACCACAGTTTGCAGGTCGGGGGCTGAGATTTCATTTAATTCCAGTCCAAAGCAGCTGAATGCTTACACACACATTAAAAACACATTTTCATCCAGCTTCAGTGTGATGTTCCTCAGGAAGGACACCATGGACCAAATCCTTTGAACCTTTCAGACAGAGAATGCGTCTGTTCATATCTGAACCAGTGTTTCATTTTCCCAGCAGGAATCTTTAAATACCCGACATTTTAGACCCCAAGACTCACTGTAAGGATTAAAATTCTCAGCTGCTTCCCTCCTCTCGCTGCATCCTCTACAACCTCTTCCTGAAGGCCTTTCTGAGCTCTTTAGCTCTTTGTGTGATGAGTAAACCTGCAGCTCTAACCCCCATCTACTCTACAAGGCTCCTCCACCCTCTCCTCCTGCATTTCCACTCTCACTGTCTCTTTAAATAAAGGCCGAAAAGGTGCAATCAGCCTGTTTACTGCTGCTTTTAGTATTTAAAGTGGAGGTTTGATTGCTCAGATGTGTTAAATGTCAACAGTTTCCCTGGAAGGAATGCAGTCACTAGACTCTGTAATGAAGGTGTGAGGTGTGAAAGCACATTTGTTTCCTATTGTGCTTCCCCCCTCTGTGTGCGGCTACCACTGCGTGCAGGAAGCATCAGATCATCTTCAACAGAACTCAAGCTGAGAGGCGCAAGAGCAGAGAGGAAACCAAGCACATGTGGAACAAAGCTTCTCTCACAGACTCCAGGCAGAGGATGCCAACAGGGCACAGGAGGACTCCAATAAGTGCACACAGGTGAGGGCAGGATATAGGTGAAAACAGGTACCGACAGGTGAAACCAATCAAGAAGGAGCAGACTATAATCAGGGAGCAGAAAAAGGAAGAAAAACGAGAATGAGACAAAGAGTCTGGAATAAGAATTCCAGGATTCCAGGACCCTGAGATGCTGTTCCTCAGTGAACAGGAGTGAGTGGAGCTAAAAGACTAAATCCGTTCTTAGCAGCTGCTTCCAGATTAAAACATTTTATCTGTGCTGCCATGAATCCACCACGGATAATGTGTCTGAGCTGGAATAAAACGGCTCTTCTGTCCTTCAGTGAAGCTGATTTTACCATAAACATCAGCACACACACACCCCCGCGCGTCCCCCAAACGTGTGGTGACTGGTCGGTCGCGCTACCTCAATGGCGCCGGTTTCCATGTGAAGCCTCCAGCATTTGTTAGGGTGTAGTTATAGCCCAGCAGAAGCTTCTTGGGTGTAGAAGAAGCAGCTGGCATGTTTTTTACTACAGCAGAGAAACAGCAAACAATCTAGAGCCCTTCATCCAAACCAGGATGGAAACTTCCAAAAGAAAAATCTCTCCACAAAACTGACACTTTTTGTTCTGCAGCTCCACAGAGCAACATTCATTCTGCATGAGCTTGAGAGCACCACCTGTGGAGCATGAAGTCCTCCACTGAAGACTGTATCAGATGTTCTCTGGTACTTTTAAACTTACCACAATGTCTTCAGTGGAAGAATTCACTCTGTGGGAGGAAGAGGAGAGCAGTGCTGCTCCTCTCTGAGGCCCTCTGACTGTTTTACTGCAGCTTTCTGAAGAAGCGCCTCCCTTTGCCTTTGTGTCGGGGGGGGTGCCGATCACCAGGAGCCCCTTGATATGTAAACGTGACCTTGGGGAAACACCATGTATGAAGGCAAAGGTATTACTGAATGTGTGCTTAATGTTTTGTCCCTGCTGCACACAGAGCTGTCCATCAGGAGGACCAACATCAGCTTCTTCGTGTGATTGGAAAAAAGGTTGTTCTGAGTGAATAACTCCAGTATAACTCAAATATCTGAATTTATTTCCAACTTAACCTTGAAAGTGAAGCATCATTGTTCCTCAACTAATATATAAAAAGAACATATTTCTGTTAAATTTTTATTTTTCTGTCCTAGAAAATGCCCACGTTTACCAGTTTAATTCAAATTTTTCTTTCCCGGTAGGTTTTGGTCCTTTTCTCGTAATCTCGAAATTTTCCTTGAAATATACTTTTCTCTCCCAGCCCTTTATTTCTGTAATTCTTGAATTAAATTACACTGTCTTGCCCCTGAGATCTGCATGTTTGTCCTGATGCAGCGGCAGCGGTGTGGGCGCGGAAAACTTTCACATTTTAATACCGGAATATTTTGTGTGTGTGTGTGTGTGGGGGGGGGCAGACAGAGGAAGAGGCAGCAGGCGTGAGCACAGACGCTCAGAGGCGCAGAGGGAACGGAGCGCAGCCGGGCAGAGAGCCGCACAGTCGGTAAGAAGCGTCTTTATTTCCCTGAGAGTGCGGAGCGCGTCTCTGCGCTGCACTCACTGCTTTGCATTCACTTCATATTTCTGTGAGCGGACTCATCTGTTGAATGTGGATCGTTTCACTTGGTGTGTTCTGAGTTATTAATTATTGATCGGTTA